>NW_023234215.1:1834481-1857547 GCF_002007445.2 Ailuropoda melanoleuca | reverse complement strand
TGCAACATGGATGGCACTGGAGGAGATAATGCTAAGTGAAATAAGTCAAGCAGAGAAAGACATTTATCATAAGATTTCTCTCATCTATGGAACATAAGTACTAGGAAGATCGGTAGGGGAAGAAAGGGATAAAGATGGGGGTAATCAGAAGGGGGAATGAAGCATGAGAGACTGTGGACTCTGAGAAACAAACTGAGGGCTTCAGAGGGGAGGGGGTGGGGGAATGGGATAGACTGGTGATGGGTAGTAAGGAGGGCCACGTATTGCATGGTGCACTGGGTGTTATATGCAACTAATGAATCATCGAACTTTACATTGGAAACCAGGGATGTACTGTATGGTGACTAAGATATATAATAAGAAAACATTAAAATTAAAAAAATGGGGGAAAAAAAGGAAGCAGCCAGGGCAAAGAAATTTCTCACGTACCAAGGCTAAGGTATCAGAATTGCATCTGACCTGTCTACACAGACCTGGAATGAGAGAAAGGGTTGGGGGGGCGTTTTTAAAGCTCTACCAGAGAAAAACATGCAGCCAAGGATCCTTTATAGCAAAGCTGTCATTCAGAATTGATGGAGAAATAAAGACCTTCCAGAATCGCCAGTCACTGACCAATTTTGTAACCACAAAACCAGCCTTACAGGAGATATTAAAGGGGATCTGTGAACGTAAAAATGCCCCACAAGTGGCACAGAACAGAAAGTCACAATCGATAGAAAGAAAGACTTTACAGGCAACATGGCATCATTAAAATCAAATCTCTCAATAATCAGTCTCAATTTAAATGGCCTAAATGCTCAGATAAAATGCCACAGGGTTGCAGATTGGATAAAAAGACATGACCCATCCATTTGCTGTCTACAAGAGACTCATTTTGAACCTAAATATACATCCAGACTGAAAGTAAAGGGATGGAATACTATCTTTCATGTCAATGGAATTCAAAAGAAAGCTGGGGTAGCAATTCTCATATCAGACAGATTGGATTTTAAAGACTATAGTTAGAGATACAGAAGGGCACTATATTATTCTTAAAGGATGTATCCAACAGGTGGATATGACAATTATAAATATCTATACCCCCAACAGGGGAGCAGCAAGATACACAATCCAACTTTTAACCAGAATAAAGAGACATAGAGATAATAATACGTTAATAGTAGGGGACCTCATCCCTCCTTTATCAGCAATAGACAGATCACCTAAGCAGAAAATCAACAAAAAAACCAAGAGTTTTGAATTACATCCTGGACCAGATGGACCTCATAGATATATACAGAACACTGCAACTCAGAACAACAGAATACTCATTCTTTTTGAATGCACATGGAACGTTCTCCAGAATAGATCATATGCTGGGTCACAAAACAGGTCTCATCCAATACCAAAAGACTGAGATTATTCCCTGCATATTCGCAGACCCCAATGCTTTGAAATTGGAACTCAATCACAAAGTAAAATTTGGAAGAAACTCAAACACTTTGGAAACTAAGAACCATCCTGCTCAAGAATGATCAGATAAACCAGGAAATCAAAAATCAATTTAAACAATTTATGGAGACCAACGAGATTGAAAACACAATGGTCCAAAACCTATGGGGCACTGTAAAAGAAGTCCTAAGGGGAAAATACATAGCCATCCAAGCCTCACTCAAAGAACAGAAAAATCTAAAATGCAGATTTTATATTCTCACTCCAAGAAGCTGGAATAGCAACAGAAGAACAGGACTAATCCACGCATGAGAAAACAGTTGATCAAGATTAGAGCAGAAATCAATGAATTAGAAACCAGGAGCACAGTAGAGCAGATCAACAGAACTAGAAGCTGGTTCTTTGAAAGAGAAAATAAAATTGACAAACCACTGACAAGACTTATCCAAAAGAATAGAGAACGAACCCAAATTAAAAAAAAAAAATATGAATGAAAGGGGGGAGAAATACAAGCAACAGCAATGAAATAGGAAAGATCATTAGCATTCCTTCTTTTCTATCATCTCTTCGTCCAACTCACTAATTCGTTCTTCCTTGTTTACCTGGCCATCAGAGCATCCAGTTTAGATTGCATTTGATTCATAACATTCTTAATTTCTGCCAGATTTGCACTTATTTCCATCCTTAGAGATTCTATATTCTTGTTAACATTTTCATTAATATTTTTTTCAAGCCTACTCATCACCTTGACCATTGTCACTCTGAACTCCATTTCTGACAATTTGGTTATATCCATATCCATTAGTTCTGTGGTAGAGGCCCAGTTTCAGTGTGGTTTCCTGGCCTCTACCGATCCATGAGAGAACAGAAGAAAAAACCCATACAGGAGAGTTCCAAGAGAGACTGGCTTTTGGAGCAAGCTGCTAGAGCCCCCTTCCCCAAATCCTTTCTCTGTTGAGAGCAATAAAAGCGCTTTATACCCCACCTTCCCTGCATTTTCTGCTTCACTTTACTCCAACTCAGGCGAGCTTCAGCGGATACAACTGCCCTATCAACTTCTAGGAGGCACCACCCCTTCTACTGACGTGACACGACTCTCTACGCTACCAAGTGTGGGTTTTATATGCTGTGGAGCCTTAGTCTCACCCCTGCCCCAAAGCATCCTGGGTGGGCAGTGGCTGTGTTTCTCATTGGTTCCCTTTCTTTCAGTCAGTAGCTAACTCCCACACCCTCCATTTGTTTCTTGTTCTGTAAAACACCAATAGCGGTGAAAGGTAAGGGAGGTTTTAATCCCCGGCTGCACCCAACCCCTGAAAAAAAATGGCTTCCCACCGTGGTAGCAACTGTGATTAGAAAATAAGGGCCAGCCTCTTTAGAGGCTGAATGCATAATTATTTTGTGTTCAACTTTCCTGTTAAGAATCACCTGAAGTGCTGATAAAACCCAGGTTATCAGGTGTTACCCTGGAAATTATGGTTCAGTAAATCTTGGGTGAAGGCCTGGGAGTCTATGGTTTACATAAACATCCCCAGGATTTGTGTCTTTAGGGAAGTTGGCATAATAATACTAAAAGGTAATAAAAATTCCCTTCAAAGAAATTGCTTCTGTTAACCTATTATAGTTATCCCAGTATTAGTTTGTTCTTTGGATTTGAATTTCCCCAGCAGCTGCCTCCAAATAAGCATTGTTTCTGGAAAGAAAGAAAAATGCAGGGTTTAAGAGGGGCTGCCTAGTCCTGATTTTCACAGCTCCTCTGCCCTCCCTATCCCTTCAAGGGATGAGACACAGGAAAAGCCATATCCTTTAAAAGCCAATTCACCTGACTCAGTTTATGAGCTTAGCTGCAGGTCTCCTTCTGGACCTGAATGAAGTGATAAGGTAGGGCAGGAGCTCTTTAACCAGAGGAAATCTAGTGGGGAGTGAGAAAGTTTCAGGAACCTCAAGGTCAGATGTTGATGCAGCCAGAAGAAAGTGGAGACACAGGACACTTTAGGCAAGAAGATGGCTTTCTGTACACCATTCCTGTGGCAAGTGAACATGACATAAGACACTCAACCTGGGAACAGAAAACTCCCAGAAAGGAAAAATGTTAAACTCACTGGTTAATTCTTATTCTTGTAGTACATTTGCAAATTGATTCTGTAAACACTTGTTTCCTAAATGAAATCACTATCAATTCTCTCCTCTCAACAGGTCCTTCATTTTCCTGGCTTCTTGTATTTACTCCTGCTGTTGTACTAGGCAGGAACATCCTTTCCCTTGTTTTCTGCCACAAACAGAAATTCTACTAACAGTTCCATTATTTGAGACCCAGCTAAGATGCCAAATCTTTGCAGAGCCTTCACTGATCTTCTGGTTTCATTCCACCTGCTCACCAAATGTTTTGTTAAGCACTCTCTGAAGCACCAGTGGTTCGGAAATTAAGATGGCCAGGGTCTGGTCTACCGAGAGGATTTCACACTCTGATTAATAAGCTGTTCTTTCCTTTGCTCTGTCATAGTATCACTTGCATCTGCATATAACACACATTCTATTTGCCTTGTATTCAATTGCAGGCACACTTGTTTACATCATTACATTGTAAGCACCCAGAAGGATGGTAGAATGACTTCCACTCAGAGTCAAGAATGTGGTACAAGTGTGATGTATGTTTCCTGAGTGGATGGATGAAGAAGAAAAAGGAGGAGGAGACGGCTGCAAAGAAATCAAGTTCTTCCTCTTATGGAACATGAGAGAAAGTTCTGGACCTCTGTGGACTCTATTAACAGCTCTATCTACATAAAACTGGCCTGCAAGATCAGGAAGAGCTAAATATCATCAGATTGATAGAGGGAAGAGACTTCAGAGCAAGAACTCAGCCCCTTCTCCCTATCCATAGTTTATAAGTTCAAGTCCTACCTTACATAGCTATGAATAAACTTTGAGAACTTGGGAGGTGGTATAGATTAGTGGTTAAATATCAGGAATCTGGGTTCATATCTTGGCTTTGTGGCTCACTAGCCATGTGCCCCTATGTAACCTTGTACAAGTTATGTAATCCCTTAGGCTTCAGGGTTTTTTTATAGGTAAAATGGAGATGATTGTGAT
The DNA here is from genome assembly GCF_002007445.2 of Ailuropoda melanoleuca. NCBI lineage: Eukaryota > Metazoa > Chordata > Mammalia > Carnivora > Ursidae > Ailuropoda > Ailuropoda melanoleuca. Next base: position 1,853,029 of record NW_023234215.1, on the reverse strand, counting down.
AGTATTCAACTCTCATGATTATTGTGAAGTTCAAATGAGCTAATACATAGAAAACACTTAGAATAGTGACTGGTGCATTGTAAGTACTAGGCTATTATTATTAGCATTGTCTGCCATATAATATTCTTGATTAAGTAATATATAGCTCCATAAGATTTACCTGTTATCATTCATATGTTTTAACTGAAAAAATGTAAATTCAACACAGATGTAGACCAAAGCCAAGGCAACAGATGCATATTAAGAATTGCTGGGGAGTTCAAGATGTATTGGTAAAGGTCCCTAACCCATTAAAGAGTCCCCATGTCTTTCCCCCACTTAATCTGTATGTTCCTGTTAGAGTCAGAGCCCTGAACCCAGGGAGTTTTGTGTAGCTCAGGTCGAGAGGCTGGTTGATGTGTTTATGTTCTTGGTATTGGAGAAAATGACTTATCTTCCCTTTGCAGAGAAATGACATAGATTATTAAAATGATTAATTTTGTCTGTGATGCATAATGACCTTGCTTCATGAGAGCTGTCATGGTATAATGACAATAAGACAAAATGATCTTACTGGTCTCTAATTACTTTCTGGCAGAGGATTCTAGAAGCAAAAGGGGAATAATGGCTGCCTGTCTCCCTCTCCCAGGAGGAACAGACAAACAATGATACGACTGGAACAGCAGGTATCTGTAGCGGAACAGAGGTGCTAACAATAAGTCTAAAACCAGTGGGTAAAATCTTCCCAGCAAAATTCCCTGGGAAAAACATCTTGCCCAGAGCTGGGGCCCTGGCAAAGATGGGCAATGAGATAATTCTCATTGGTGGTGACTGTGGAAGGTGTGAGTGTGTGTGAGAAGGGAGGGGTGAGGTCTGTTCTGAAGTCACTTGTTTCCTGTCACATCCCTGGCAGGATGGGACAGTCACCCCTCTCACCTTGCTCTCACCTCCTTGTTTACCTAGAACCTCAAGAGCAGTCCTCTAAACTAGTAACATATGTTACTGCACACACAAATCACCTGGGGGTCTTGTGAAATTGTGGACTCTGATTAAGCAGATTTGGGTTGAGATCTGCAATTCTGCATTTCCCGCATGTGTCCAGGTAATGCTCATGCTGCTGGTTACTGATAACATACTTTGAATAACAAAGACCTTGGAACTTTTAGCAGGGTCCTACCTAAGAATCCAAAATTTGTTTTAAGAAGCCCTCCAGGAGATGTTGGCGCATGCTCAAGTTTGAGAACAACTGTTATAGACTATACATGAAGGACAGATGAGGTTTTAGAAAATGGTGTTTAAACTAGTGGAGAACCCCAGGGTGGGAAGATGTGCTCAAGACATTACTCACCCAAGTCTTCCTCCAGGTTAGCCCTGAGAAAAGTTCTTTGCCCAGGTTGTGGCTGGCAGAGGGTGCTGGCATCCACAACTTTCTTGGAACCTTCCATAAAATGGGCAGTTGGATCCTGATGGTGGGGGGATTCCTGCAATGCTGGTGTCTGGCATCCATGAAGGGAAGTCTTGTGGTGGGCAATTTATGGAAAGGGGAGAAGGAAGAGGATTTCTTGAGGTTGGTAGAGAGAAAGTGGTTGCAGAGAAAGGGGGTCTCTGGCCTTGCCGCTAATACAGTGTGATATACACAAACATACATGGCCCTGTGCTGATGAACAGAACTGACTTCTACATTGAGTTGGAGACAAACTAAGTTTTCCAGGCCTGGGTGGGGTCCTCTGGCCCAAAGGAGAGAAAGTAAGGACAATGGAATCCTGTTCATGAAATTCACCAGCTATCTTTGCATCCAGTTAATTAACTAGGAAAACTAAATTAAACCCTAAAGTCTTACCGATTTTAAAGGGTACCTTTGATGATTCTGAGCACCAAGACCAGGGAACTGGGCAGTACTGGGCTGGGAATATTTCCCATGGGTGTCCAAACAGCATTCCGTTAATCGTGGCTATTAAACTGGTTTCTTGGGAGTTGTTTTTGAATCATGTGGAATAGATTAAGAGTCTGTTTTTGAATCCTCCAGGGGTTCCTGTGGAGCATAATTATAGATGCAGGAGAATAGGAATTCAGGTCAACAGTTACTTTAATGAGATGTCTGAAGAGCATGGCCCAGCAAGGGGGAGGGCAGAGGAAGGGGAGGAGAGAAGGTGTGTTGGGGAGGAAGAAAAGAGAAATTGGGAGGAGGAGGGCAGGATGAGGGGAGCAAAGAGATGAAAATGTAAGGAGCAAGCTAATGAGGTGAGCAGCATTCACTGTGTCCCCTACCTTGTGCCTGACACTTTTTAAGGTGAAGACAAAAGAGTTCAATAAACAAGAGGATGATATTGGGTATCCACAGAGAAGTGCACAGTCTTAGATTCTGACGTTCCTCTCTTGAATCTGTCTGCAGACAGTGGGGAGATATGGAAAGGCTTTGGAGTCAAACAGGCTTGTTTGATTGCTGATCCCACCCATTTTGAGATGTGGGACTTTAGGCAAGTTACTTAAAATCTCTGAGCCTGTTTCCTCATCTGTAAAATGAAGGTTAACTATGTAAGATATATGTCTTAGACTATTTGGGCTGCTATAACAATATATCTTAGACTGGATAGCTTATAAACAACAGAAATTTATTTCTCCTAATTCAAGGCAGATTCAGTGTCTGCTGAGAGCCTGCTTTCTGGTTCATGGACAGCTATCTTCACTGTGTCTTCACATGGCCAAAGGAGTGAGGGATCCATCTGGGACCTTGTTTCATAAGGGTACTAATCTCATTCATGAGGGCTCCACTCTCATAATCACCTCCCAAAGACCCCATTTCCCCAACTTCATATCAGGGATTAATTTTCAACATGTGCATTTTGGTGGGACACAAATACTTAGTCCATAGCAGTGTACAACAATCCAAGAATTTTTAAGATAGTGCTAACCAACCGGCTACTTAAACCCATTCAGTGGCTTCCCATGCACTTAGGATCAAGGATCTGGCCTCCCTCATGTTCTCACTTCAGCTCCACTTTAGGTGGTGATAAAAGCCTGACCTCATTCTGCTCTCTGGAATGCTCTCCTTCCCACTCCACAGTCCTTCACCTAGTATCTCCAATTCATCCTTCAAGCTCAGCCTGCCCTTTTATACCAAACTAGATCAGGTTCCTCTAGGTCCTCTCTCATGGCTCCTGAATTTGGATTTCATAGAACTCATTAGTTTGCAAAGATTTGTTTACATATGGGGCTATTTGATGAATGACTCCTCCCAGGAGAACTAATTTCTGCTTCAAGGTCAAGAATTTTGTTTGCCTGGCTCAAGGTTACAGTCCCTGAGCCTAGAACAGTGTACAGTTCAGATGCTAGTTTTTTGTTTTGTTTTTTTCTGTTTTTTTTCTTTAACTTAACTTTTCTTTTCTTTCTTCTTTCTTTCTTTTCTTTTTTTTTTTTTTTAAAGTAGGCTCTATGCCCAGCACAGGGAGTATGGAGCCCAGTGCAGGCTTGAACTCATGACCCTGAGATTGAGAACTGAGCTGAGATCAAGAGTCGGATGCTTAACCAACTGAGCCACCCAGGTGCCCCCACAGCTACTTGCTTGATGAAATACAATGCTATGGGTAAACCATAGCTTTTGAGTTCAAAATGGTGCTGATTTCAAACATTTCTTCCTCTTCCTCTCAAATATTGAAAAGTCCTGGAGCTTTCAGTATTTATATCCAAAGCCTATGTCTCAGATATCACCGAGCACTCATTATGGGCTGGCCACAGTAAAAATGTTTTGGTGGTTCATAAACTGTCCTTGTATACAGAGAGCAAGGAAAGACTGAAGGAAAAGGCAAGCCACTCCAGATTGGTAAGTGGCAGGTTTAATAAGCAAGGGAACTTACATATGAGGTTTGTCTTGGGTAGCTGCAAGATGAGTAGATTTCCACACCCACCAGCCAAATCTTTAAAGTTTATATAAAAGCCTTAACTGAGTTCAGTCCCATATACCTTCCAGATGGTCTCAACAATATCGTACTCTCTCAAGGCTGTATCCTTGGAACAGCTCCTGCTGTGTCAATGGTAGGCAGAATGTACATTCTAAGGATGGGGAGGGAGTGAGGGGCTTCCGATTGCCTGGGTCCAGCTCCAGGGTCAACCAGTGGTCACATCCTTTTGATTACCTCCTCCAACACTTTTCTGAATAGGATCACTGATCTGAACAGCTAGTGCTCCTATCATCTTTTGCACATTAGGAAGTAGTCCCAGAGGTAAGAAACAAGTTGTCCATTGACTATCTGGCATCCTGATCCAGGACAACATCCAATTCTTTCACTCTTCCAAGCTGCGCTCCCCTCAGGCACATCTTCTTCTAGGTGCATCTTCCTATTGGGATTGCTTTAAGGATTAAGTAAATGAACTCATGTAAATGACTAAGACAGTGCTTGGACTGCTGTAAATGTGCAATCACTGTTATCCCTTATAACAGTTCATCCTCTTCCTCCTTCAGCTCCAGGCTTTAGTATGGAATATTATTTTCTCCATGTGGACCCTTCCCTACCACATTGCCCATCATGTTGATGTAATTTCATATAATGATCTATTCAAGACTTATAGCTTCCTGGATGCTGTTCAAGGCTTATACTTCCTAATTGTATTGGTTCCAGGAACTTCAAAGAATTTATGTTAATAGTTCTGAAGAATGACAGCATGGGTCCAACCTCTCTTAAATGAGAAAGCTGAGTCCCAGAAAGGGACATGACCTGTCCTTATGTCAGGAAAACCTACATGTTTACCCATTTCCAGTCCTTCTACTGGCTTTTAACTCCAACCGTGTCTCCTCTGCCCCCTTGGGGCTCCACTGCTCTCTGGGCATGTGCTCAGAAGGGACACAGCCCCCAGCATTTCTCCTTTCTCATCCCCACAGTCACACACTGTAGCCTCCTCATGGGAAGTATTTACTATAAGTCAGCACATCACGTGTATATCCTCTCCCGCTTGCCCCCTCTCCCTTATCCTCTTTCCCTCCTCCCAGTATCTGTACATGCTGAGTTACCTGCCCGTATCTGTGGACACTTGAGAGGCCCTTACTGCAACAGACTGTCTCAAGCTTACTGAACGGGACCTTTCTTGGGCACCACTTCCCATCTTGTGTGCCCCCCTTCTTCCCCTAACTCCCCCACAGGCTCAGAGCAGGTGTTCTGTGTTCTCTAACAGCACCTCACTTTAGACTGCATTGTACACCTTGGATTCCTGCCTAGGAATTTTCTGATACCCAGGTAGTATGGGGCACCCGCAGGGGCCCAATGAACACTCCCACAGTCACACCTGGTGGTTCAAGAGGAGTTAACACTCTTGACTGGTGGAGGTGGGAGTCAAAGGTCTTCCCATTTTGCCATCTGCTGTTCAGTCCTGAGGTGCACCTCATGAGGTGCCCATGGGGAGGGCACTTGTAGCTGGGCAACTTTGCAGCCCATCCTTAGCTTGTGCTCCCTCCTTCCAGATTAACTTCCCTGGTCCCTCCTGTTCTGAGTTCACTTCCCATGTAAACTACTTACACACAAACCCTTACTCAGTCTTCTTTTGGGGAATCCAAACTAAGACACCAATGTCTCCTGAATTGTCTCCTGTACAATATCCTTCCCTGCCCACCAGGCTTTTCCCCAAAATTCCTCATGAGCTCCTTTCCACCTTGCCAAATTCTACCCATCTTTCAAGAATCATCTAAAATTCCACCCTTCTAATCACATTGACCCACAAGGATCTCTTCTTTCCCTGCATAGCTATATCCATTTCTAAGCACTTAAAACAGCTCTTTGCTCTCATTTTCTTCTCAACAATAATAATGAATAATAGCTAACCATTTTTGATGCTCACAGTTGCCAGCTGCCATTCTAAACCCTAATGATTATAAACACCTTGAGACAAGGGCCTGTGCCTATGTCCCTTTAGAGCATAGCATAGGGTATAGCCTGAATTCTGCGATTCTCCCTAACTCCTTTAGTAAGGGACAGCTTTGCCCTGGGCACCAGAGCCAAGTGGGGAGGTGCTCCTTTCCTCTCTCTGCTGTGCCTGGTTTCTCAACTACCAGAAACATGAGCTCCTTGCAGCCTTCCTAAATGCTCTATCAAGAAAATTGAAGTGTTGTTCACCCCACTTTATGAGTCTGGAAATTATACTTGACCTCTAGGGCCCAGCTTAAACACTACATCCTCATGAAGTCACCACCATCCTTCCAAAAAGAACTCTCCATGCCCTGAATTTCTGAAGCCCTTTTTCTGTGCTCTTTTATGAAGCTTCTCATTTTTAAACAAATATTGCAATTAGTTATATCCATAACTTGTCTCTCCTTTTAACAGTGAGTTAGTTAATTATTTTACTAAGCCCCAGGGCTTTCTACCTAGTAGCTACTCAGTACATTTTGAATGAATGAAGAATTGAAGAGAGGAAGAGAGGCCGAGAGGTTACAGTCAGAAGATTATCTGGCCTCCTGGCCTCCTTATAAGTCTGGAGAGCCCCACAGTTGCAGATTGATAAATTATGGCAGGATTTATTACTGGTATCCCCAAACCCATTCTTCCCTTCTTACCTAAAATGTATAGGTGGGCATACATGGCCACCTAAATACATTTCCCAGCCTCCCGTGCATCTTTTGACAAGTGCTGATATGTGTGAACAGAAGTGATGTGAACAAATTACAGTGTCTTTAAACGGAATGGCCCTGCATTCCTTGGGAGGTGGTGCAGCCATCGTGGTGCTGGTGCAGCCATCATGGCCATGAGATGGGTGCTGCACACAGAAGCTGTCAGAGCAAGAAGAGAAAAGGAGTCTGAGACCTCTATGGGAGGGAAAAATAACTTCTGTGTTATTTAAGCTGTTATTATTTGGTCTCTCAGTTAAAGCAGCTGAATTTGTATTTTAGTTAAGATCAGAAACACCCTGTATGTCTGATCAGTCCTGAAGGAGTGGGGGAAAGATATATGCCGAAGATCTATAAGGCTCAGGATTCGAAGTAGGTGTAGGGTGAGGGTGGGGGCAGCTGGGTGGCTGGGTGGCTGGATAGGCCCAGAGCACAATGTGTGAGTGTGTTTAGACCTATGGTGGTGTGTTTCTAATTTTCTCTTCAAACTGGAAAGAACTGGCTGTGCTAACTGGTGGATAGAGCTAAGGGGAGAGGGGCTGGAGAAGGTGTGTTGCACAAGGAAGCCAAGGGCAGGAAGCTGGTGTAGAGAACTTTGCTGGGAGTCATTGAAGGGAACCATGAGTTCCTGGACCAGAGAGCCTGATACAGCCCCTGAGTCTGCAGGGGCCAGACTAAGATGTTAAATCAATGGCAGACCCAAGAGTCAGACAGTGGGGTGGGGGTCCAGGAAAGCAGAACCTGGGATGATTTCCATGAATACTCTACGGTGTGGAGCAGTTGATGGGGTATTCACTAGATTAAAGTACGGAACAACAGGAGCTTTTTCAGATCTCTTACTCATGATATATCCCATGCTTGAAATACTTGCCTTTGCCTGTTTCTTCATTTGTTAGCTTCATTTATCCTAAAAGACTCATCTTGGATGTCACTTTCCCCAGGAAGCCCTCCATGACACCATAGACTGAGTCAGGTGCCCTTCCTCTTGAGCTTCCCCTAGACCATGTTTTCTCTCTATTGTCACTATTATTAATATGTTATTGCAACACTCAGTTTATGACTGAGTTTGACAGGGTTTTCCAAGAGCAACAATCTTTGCCTTCATCCCCTCAGTGTTTCCCATGATTCCTGACACACGATGTTAGCCAGTAAACCAGATTTGAACCATGGGAGCAAGTGGATGGGTGACTGGGTGGTGTGGACACATGAGTGTGTGGAACTCAGACAACCCAAGGACTGCATGGCAAATGGATTCTCTAAAGTCCATTGAGTTTCTGGGAGGGAGTTGGAAGATGGGAGCGGGCAGTGAGTAGAAGGGAATAATCAGGACTGAGCTGCTTTCATTAAGGGCCTAGTGCTGCTCCAAACTGCATAGCTCACACCACTCTCCATCCTCAAATCTGGTCCTGAGAAGGGAAAATTATCAAATAACCGAAGGAGCAAATAAACATCCCAAGAGTGAACACTCCGTATTCTTGATTACACAATGTTCATCTTATCCCCTTTTCCACTCTGTGCCTCTGGGAGAGAAGAAGCTGCAGAAAATTCAACATCTCCCCTTCACTCATCCTGAGATGTGTTTTCTTTGGGGGAGGAAGGCCAGAAGGCCACATTTAAATCTAGAGAGGGGACTCAGTGAGAGGAATCATGATCTGATGTCTTCTATTCCTATTTAATCATTTCATTACTAATTAATGGGGTCATTACTACATTTAGAAGGGAAAGAACTATGATTAAAGGTTAATGCTGTTGCTGTATGCATCACACCTCAAATTATGTTATAAAAATGCCCAGGGTATTTAATTTAACCTATAAGTAACAATGTAATTACACTTAATAATGTATGTGCTTCTGTATTTATTTGTGCCTCTCTGAGGTGCAGAGAGCCCCACGTGGGTGGGTTAGAAAAGATCATGGTGACACTGCAAGCACTTTTTCATCTCCCTAGTCCTATCAGCTCCCACCCTGGCCTCCCAAGGCAGGAATGATAGGTGACCTGCCCATAAGGAATCCTCTCCCTCCCCCCTCCCCTCTTCTCAAGGGGACAAGGTCTAATGTCAATGTTTCCAACAAGGAGGTAAGGTGAGGAGTGAGAGGGCAGAGAACACAATAGCTGTTTGAACCCTGGGCAATTTACAGTTATGCCAAGGGGCCATGATGCTTCAAACCTATGCATCTTAGTCCCTCAGGGTTGCTATAACAAAAATTCCATACCCTGGTGGCTTATAAACAACAAACATTTATTTCTCGCAGTTCTGGAGGCCAGAAGTCCAAGATCAAGATGCTGACAGGATTCAGTGTCTGGTGAGAGCTTCCTGGTGCACAGATGACCATCTTCTCACTGTGGCCTCCCATGGTAGAAGGGAGGAGGGAGCTCTCTGGAGACTCTTTTATAAAAGCACCAATCCCATTCATGAGGGCTCTGCACTCACAATGTAATCACCTCCCAAAAGTCCCACTTCCTGATACATCACGTTGGGGTTTAGGGCTCCACATGTGAACTTTGAGGGGACACAAATATCCAGTCTACAGCACTACAATACTCTTTTGTAACCCCCTCCTTTAAAATATATTTTCTTCCTCTTGGAAGTTCTCCTCTTTTTTACAAAGTATGGTGCATACAGATCATTGGTCCTCAGCATTCATTCTCACCATCTAGTGTTTTCCTTTACTGCCAGGGCTAGGAAATTTAGAACCACTTTTCCTAGAGACCCTTGCAGCTAGGATTCTGGACGCAAATTTGGTCCCCACATCCCCTGTTGCACGCGCGCACACGCACACACACACACACACACACACACACACACTAGATTCATTCATGTAAGGTTTGGAAGATGGCGATGAGACAGAGGCATTTTCTGACTGCTTTGGCTGTTTCAAATGGCAAGCAACTTTACGGAGATATGAGCATTGTTGTACCAGTGTGCCTCACCCTAGGGATGGTGTGACAAAGACCCAAAGGAGTTTAAAATCTATGAAGTAGTCACCATGTCAGCACGAGGGTGCTTACCTCCATGCTTACATGAGACACAAATAAGATTCCATCCTGTTGTTGCCGGTTATTTAGGGCTGTTCTGTCACCTTCAGCAGAACGTAATCCTAACACGTATACCCATACTAAAGTTTTCTATCTTTTTTCTTTTTTTTAATTTTTTTATTATATCATGTTAGTCACCATACAGTAAATCCCTGGTTTCTGATGTAAAGTTTCATGATTCATTAGTTGTGTATAACACCCAGTGCACCATGCAATACGTGCCCTCCTTACCACCCATCACCAGCCTATCCCATTCCCCCACCCCTGTCCCCTCTGAAGTCTTCAGTTTGTTTCTCATAGTCCATAGTCTCTCATGTTTCATTCCCCCTTCTGATTACCCATCCTTTCTTTATCCCTTTCTTCCCCTACTGCTCTTCCTAGTTATTATGTTCCATAGATGAGAGGAATCCTACAGTAATTGTCTTTCTCTGCTTGACTTATGTCACTTAGCATTATCTCTTCCAGTGCCATCCATGTTGCAGCAAATGTTGAGAACTCGTTCTTTCTGATAGCTGAGTAATAGTCCATTGTATATATGGACCACAGCTTCTTAATCCAGATCTGTTGAAGGGCATCTCCGTTCCATCCACGATTTAGCTATTGTGGACAATGCTACTATGAACATTGGGGTGCACAGGGCCCTTCTCTTCACTACGTCTGTCTCTTTGGGGTAAATACCCAGTAGTGCAATGGCTGGGTCATAGGGTAGCTCAATTTTTAACTTTCTAAGGGACCTCCACACTGTTTTCCAGAGTGGCTGTACCAACTTGCATTCCCACCAACAATGTAGGAGGGATCCCCTTTCTCCACATCCTCTCCAACAATTGTTGTTTCTTGCCTTGTCTATCTTTGCCATTCTAACTGGCGTAAGGTGGTATCTCAGTGTGGTTTTGATTTGAATTTCCCTGATGGCTAATGATTTTGAACATTTTTTCATGTGTCTGTTAGCCATTTGTATGTCTTCATTGGAAAAGTGTCTGTTCATATCTTCTGCCCATTTTATGATTTGTTTATTTGTTTCTCGTGTATTGNATAAATTTTTGCCATTCTAACTGGTGGAAGGTGGTATCTTAGTGTAGTTTTGATTTGAATTTCCCTGATGGCTAATGATTTTGAACATTTTTTTCATGTGTCTGTTAGCCATTTGTAGTCTTCATTGGAAAAGTGTCTGTTCATATCTTCTGCCCATTTTATGATTTGTTTATTTGTTTCTCGTGTATTGAGTTTGAGAAGTTCTTTGTAGATCTTGGATACCAGTCCTTTATCTGTGGTGTCCTTTGCAAATATATTCTCCCATTCCGTGGGCTGTCTCTTAGTTTTTTTGACTGTTTCCTTGGCTGTGCAGAAGCTCTTTATCCTGATAAAGTCCCATAAGTTCATTTTATCTTTTATTTCTCTTGCCTTTGGAGATGTGTCGTGAAAAAGGTTGCTCTGGCCGATGTCATAGAAGTTGTTGCCTATGTTCTCCTCTAGAATTTTGATGGATTCCTGTCTCACATTGAGGTCTTTCATCCATTTGGAGTTTATTTTTGTGTATGGTGTGAGAGAGTGGTCAAGTTTCATTCTTTTGCATGTAGCTGTCCAATTTTCCCAGCACCATTTATTGAAGAGACTGTCTTTTTTCCACCGGATGTTTTTTCCTGCTTTATCAAAGATTTGTTGCCCAAGAAGCCCAAGAAGGGTCCATTTCTGGGTTCTCTATTCTGTTCCATTGGTCTATGTGTCTGTTTTTGTGCCAGTACCATGCTGTCTTTGTGATCACAGCTTTGTAGTACAGCTCGAAATCCGGCATTGTGATGCCCCCAGCTTTGTTTTTCCTTTTCAACAGTTCCTTGGAGATTCGGGGCCTTTTCTGGTTCCATACAAATTTAAGGACTATTTGTTCCAGTTCTTTGAAAAATGTCCTCGGTATTTTGATCGGGATAGCATTGAAAGTGTAGATTGCTCTGGGTAGTATGGACATTTTAACTATGTTAATTCTTCCAATCCANAATTGGTATCTTGATCGGGATAGCATTACAAGAGTAGATTGCTCTGGGTAGCATGGACATTTTAACTATGTTAATTCTTCTGATCCATGAGCATGGAATGTTTTTCCATCTTTTTATGTCTTCCTCAATATCTTTCAAAAGTGATCTATAGTTTCTAGGATATAGGTCCTTTACGTCTCTGGTTAAGTTAATTCCAAGGTAACGCATGGTTTTTGGTGTTATTGTAAATGGGATGGATTCCCTAATTTCTCTTTCTTCAGNTTTTTTTAAACAAAGATTTTATTTATTTATTTGACAGAGATAGAGACAGCCAGTGAGAGAGGGAACAGAAGCAGGGGCAGTGGGAGAGGAAGGAGCAGGCTCATACTGGAGGAGCCTGATGTGGGGCTCAATCCCATAACGCCGGGATCACGCCCTGAGCTGAAGGCAGACGCTTAACCGCTGTGCCACCCAGGCGGCCCATGCAACTGATTTCTGAGCATTGATAATGTATCTCGCCACATTACTGAATTGCTCTATAACTTCTAACAGTTCGGTAGTGGATTATTTTGGGTTTCCCAGATAAAGTATGATGTCATCTGTGAAGAGAGACATTTTGACTTCCTCTTTGCAGATTTGGATACCTTTTATCCCTTTTTGTTGTCTGATTGCTGTTGCAAGGACTTCTAGTACTATGTTGAATAATAGTGGCGAGAGTGGGCATCCTTGTCGTGTTCCTGATGTGAAGGGAAAGGCTTCCAGCTTTTCCCCATTGAGAATGATATTTGCTGTAGGCTTTTCAAAGATGGTTTTTATGAGATTGAGGAATGTGCCCTCTATCCCTACACTCTGAAGGGTTTTAACCAGGAAAGGATGTTGTATTTTGTCAAATGCTTTTTCTGCATATTGAGAGAATCATATGATTTTTGAATTTTTCTTTCTGGATAAAATCTTAAGGACTATGTGAAACAAACAAAGGGCTTCAGAGGGGAGGGGGTGGGAGAATGGGATAGACTGGTGATGGGTAGTAAGGAGGGCACGTATTGCATGGGGCACTGGGTATTATACGCAACTAATGAATCATCGAACTTTACATCAGAAACCAGGGATGTACTATATGGTGACTAACATAATATAATAAAAAAAAATTAAAAAAATGAAGAAGTGAAAAAAAAAATCTTAGACAATGATAGATTTGTGAATGTTGAACCACCCTTGCATCCCAGGGATGAATTCCACTTGGTCATGATGGATAATCCTTTTAATGTACTGTTGGATTCTATTAGCCAGGATCTTGTTGAGGATTTTGACGTCCATGTTCATTAGCGAAATCAGTCTGTAATTCTCCTTTTTGATGGGGTCTTTGCCTGGTTTGGGGATCAAGGTAATATTGGCCTCATAGAATGAGTTTGGTAGCTTTCCTTCTGTTTCTTTTTTTTTTTAAATAGCTCTATCTTTTTTTATCCAGTGCCCAAATCCTACAGAGTATTTAGCTCTGCTTGGCATTTAACTCTTACCCTTAGCTTAGTCATACAAACTCAGAAATGATACTGGAATTACCTTCCGTGGTTGATGGTGATAATATCCCCATGTCTTCATCCTTTGCCAGGGATCACTGTGGGGATCTCCTTCCATGGGCAGGATAACTGATCCACCCATTGACTCTGGGGTTGGCCATGTGGCGTGCCTTGACCTAGAGAATGAGGCAGAAGGGATGGTGTGCAAGATCTTATCCTAGGCCCTAAGAAGCCTATGTATTTCCAGATATGTTCTTGAACCTTTGAGAACATGTCAGGCAAGCCTGTCATTCTAGAAGGAGAATGAAAACTACATGGTGCAGGGCTGAATCAGCTGAGCCTAGCCTATTTGACCCCCAGCTGACTCTAGACATGTGAACAAAGCATTACCCCATCTATTACATAAGCAAGAAATGCTTATTGTTGCCACTGTTTCTGAGGTTGTTTGTTACATAGCATTCAGCAATGGAAAAATGGTACTGCTTCCTCACGATAAATAAGGATAATCTGTGGGTATTGAGCTCTAAAAGAAAACACATACTTGGGATTTAAGAAACCTGCATTCTGGTTGTAAGACCTTCTACTGATTGACTGTGAGACTCAGACAAGTCATTTATTTTCTATGTCACTTCTCAAATGACAGCTAATAAAAAATGTTCCACCAATTTCACAAGGTTGTCGTAAAGATCAGCTTTTCAAAAGTTTCTTTCAAAAGCTGAAAAACATTTGAAATTATAAATCATTATTAGTTCCATACAGTTTCCTATCTTAAATAAGATTTTTTTCTAAGAGAGCTGGTCTTGGATGAGTCAGTTTTTCATTTTTTTTAAATAGACGTTAGCATATAATTCTTAGAGCCAGAATCATTTTCTCCATGGGCTACCCTTTGCCACTATCCATATGTGTCTCCACAGATTATTCTAGATTTAGCCAGGAATGATTTCCCTTTATAGAACCAAGGGGCCTTCTACACTGGCACACAGCTTTGGCTAATGATGCTACTCTTTAAGTTTGGATCACCTGCCTGGTTTCAGGGTCAGTCTCACTGTTCAACAGCTCCCAGGGTTCTCTGTGGTGGCACAGCCACCCTCTAGAGGACTCTGGCATCACATCCCTTTTTAACAAGCACTTACACATTTTGGCCAACAACTCTCCAATTTCACCCTTGAGTTCCTTCAGTACTCTCAGGCAAGTGCCATCTGGTCCTAGTGATTTATCTACATTTAGTTTGTCAATTATGTATAAAATCCCTTGCACATTTATTGCTCTTTGATTTGGTGTCTCTTCCCCATCAGTCCCAAAAGACAGTCTGCAAGTGGGAATTTTATAGAATCCTATAGAATCATGGAAACTCATACTTGGGAGGGTCCTTGGAGAACATTTTTGAGGGAACTCCATCCGTCCATTCATTCTGATGATTAAATAAATATTTATTCTAGAAACAATAATTGAGTACTTGCCATGTGCCAGGCTGGGTGCTGGGATAAAGCAGTAGGCAAAGCAGACTGAAATTACCCCTGGTGATGCTGACAGCATTAGTTAGTAGCCACTAACTGTGGCAGGAACAGAAGCCCTCTGTCTCCTGCCATTCTGTCTCTCATTTCTCCCAGTAAAGATAGGGAGAGGGTCACAAGGAGGAAAAAAAAATAAATGGAGCTCAAAGTCAGCTCCTGAAGGGAACTGTAACACTTACAAGATGAAGAGAGAACTGGTGGCATTTTCCTAGCCTTAGTATGCAGGCCCTGGAGGAATGGAGCCAGGAATTTGGGGACAGAAAGGAGGCAGAAAAGGAAGGAGGCCAGGGGAGAAGGACACTGAGATATCATGTAGGAAGATGCTGTGAATTGTAAAGAAATATTTTCCTTTATTTTCTGGACTGCAGGTATTCACAATGGGCTATTTCCCAAGCCCTTCCAGACAGCATTCCAATAAGAAGGAATTTTATGTCCAGGAGCAGGACTCAGGAGTCCAGTGGCAGAAAGCAAGGAAAGCAAGGAAAGAAAGAAAGCTCAAGGCAGAAAGCAAGGATGCAAAGTGTAGGAAGTGCAGAAGAATGCAAATCCCATTCTGTTGAACTCTGGGATTGCTGTGTGACTTGCTCCAGCCATAAAATGTGAGCTAGAGTCTCATGTGTTGTAGCACTTCGGAGCAGAATTTTGAAGAATCACCTCTCGACCTGCTGTTGCTCTTTTCCCCTTTTGGGTCTGATGACATTGGGCTCCTGTCAGCCTGGGTTCTAGAGTAAAGAAGGCCTAGAGCAGAGCCATAAATGGACATTTTGAAGTCCAGAAAATAAGGCAAAACATTTGCTTACAATTCCTGCACTGGACATGGAACATGAGTGAGAAATTAACCTCTGTTGTAAGTCATTTAGATTTGGGGCTGTTATCATAGCAGAATCTAGCCCATCCTAACTGATATGGGGGGGCTATGGGAGCTGGTGAAGCAGGATGTTACTGGAGTCACCCTGAATAAAGGGGTAAACTGAGGCAAGCTCGAATGACCAGTAATGGAGTTTATTCCAGGATAGCAAGGGAATTGCAATTCAGGAAACATGTGCTTCAGCAAGCTACAAGAAAGTAAGGCTTTTTGAAAAAAAAATTTATTTATTTTTTTTTAGAGAGAGAGAGAGCAGGGAAGCAGGGCAGAGGGAGAGGAAGAGAGAGAATCTTGAGCAGATTCCCCACTAAGCACCAAGCCTGACACAGGGCTCAATCCCACGACCCTGAGATCATGACCTGAGCCGAAACCAAGAGTCAGATGCTTAACCCACTTAGCCACCCAGACACCCCAAGCAAGGAAGTCTTTTGAGGGTTTGGAGAGGGCAAAGAGTATGAAGGAGGAAGTCCAGCAAGAATCCAGCAGTTAGTTCATTGTCTTAGGGATGGGGAGAGATTCTTGATGTATGTTCATTGGTCAAGAGATGAGTCCCCATCTTCTATAAATCAGGCATTTACAGGAAATAAGACTCTAAAGTTCTTAAGCTCCATTCTTCTGAGAGTGCTTGCCTGAGTATCTCCATTTCACTGATTCCATTTTAAATTGAAATCCTTTCTCACTTTCTCACTGATAACAAATCAGAAAAGATCAAAGCCAAGAGTTCAACTAAAGAGAGGGCTTTTGCCTGGAAGGGAAAAATAATGACAATGAGGTGGAAGGACTTGGGTGCTGGGAGGACTGGGGTGCACAAGGCCCTTTGAGCCAAAGGAGAAGCTAGACATTGTAATGAGAGGTAGTGGGCCTTACCTGATGGCAGGATGGGCTGTAAAGCCAAGTCCCTCTTTCTCTGCCCCAATAACAAAGACAAACTATTCTGTGTTTCAGTTTCCTCTTCTGCAAATGTAGGTGATAAAAATATCACCTAATTATAGGACTAATGAGTTGCGCACATACAATGAACTGACCCATGTGTGCTTACAACAGTACCCAACTGTTCTAGTAGTGGTACAGTTAGTAGTAGGAGATGTTAATGCACATTAGTTGTTAGTACTAGTCTTCGCAATGTTCCCAGTTTGCAGATAATAAAATTGAGCTCCAGAGGGCCCAAGATTTCCTAGAGATCACAGAGCCAGCCAACGGCAGAGAAATCTCCACTACTGTGGCCAATAAGTGTGCTGGCTCTGCCCAAAATGGGTGTGGAAAGCTAGTGACAAGCCTTTAATTTGCTCTTAAGCCAGAACAGTTGTTAGTAAATTAAACATTGGTTATAAAAGGGCCTCCAGTTAAGATTTACTAATTACATCGCCAGCTCAATTGTCATGCAATTTATATACAATTACCCTAGAACAAATATTTAATTACTTTCCTCTTAATACATTGAACTAATATTGTTCCTCAAGCTGTGGGATAGGAATATGGAAACATTTAACTGACATGGAGACATGAAATCAGAGAATTAATGAGACAACAGCCACATTGCCCTGTCTGTAGTGTGACAGAGGCCTGGGGTAATGAGAAGAAAGGAGGTCAGCAGAGGGAGGACCCTTGTATCTGTCTTTTCTTCTTGTGATTGAGGAGGTGCAAGTAGCAGGAGGATGATATGGAAATGTGGCAAGTTCCTGAAGAGAATTGTCCAGAACCCTCCTGGGAACGGCTGAAGCTGTCACTGGTTGAACCTGCATTGCAACTTAACTTCTCTCTACACTCAATCTTCCCTCCCAAAGTTGTCAATCCCAAAGGCACTCCCTAATACACATCCTGCACACTAAATCGCCATGCCCAGTCTGTGCCAGAAAATTCCAGCTGCAACGGGAAGCCACTGAATTTTTCTGAGCATAAAGTGGCACGATGTGACTCCCCGTTTACTGGCTGGGGCTGAAGAGGAGCAAGAGGTAAAGCAGAAACATCTATTAGGAGCCTAGTGCTGGGAGTTATTCGGAGCCTGGGATCTTCTGCTCTAAAGGGTAAAGGGAAGGTCACAGCCAGGGGCCCTTGGAGGAAAAGGACTCAGATTCTGGCATGGGGGAGAGTTCAGGGGCTGAGGTAGGGGCTGTGGTCATTTCAGGCAACCATTCCTGCTCTGTCCTTTGTCTGGGATGGGTTCTGTCTGCAGGAGCAAACTGTTCCCTGATGGAGCTGTCCCTTGGGGCTGCCCCTGTGCATTCAGGGGGCCCTGAGCCCAGCGGCGTCAGTATCCATGAAATGCTTGGGTTTGGTTTGGAGAGGGAACTAAGAATCTTATATAGACAGTTATTTTCACAGGCTGATAAAATCACTGTAGTAGATTAATAATCTATAATATAAAACTTAATACTTGCTTAAACCTGTCTGTTCAAGAAAAGCTGAGTTTGATTCACAGATTTCTTGCACAGGGAGAAAGCAATAAACTCAGGCCTTGAGGAGAGGGGAGGGTCTTGGACGTAAATCTTTTTCCCAAAGTCTCCTGAAACATAGGATTCTGTTCAGTCCTGGCTCTGCCTACCAGTCATGAACTCCAGCAAAGCTATTTAATCCGTGAATCACTTTCTTCTTCTGTAAAATAAGAATGACTATAATACTGGATAGCCTACCTCACTGAGTTGTGAGTCACACATGTGATACGGGAGTGGCTGTAGTGTCTGTGCTATAAAAATGAGAGAGAAAATCCAGCGCCAGCCCGGGCATCCTAGCTATCTTCCCTGGGGATAAGGGCTATCTGGGAAAAATCTGATGTGACCTATCCCCATCTATCAGAGAGACTCTCAGCCAGAGGTGAGAAATTTCACCTCTGAATCCTGGAACGCTTGATACACATTTCTCTAGCAGCATTTGCCTCTGAGGAATTCTCTCTTTGTGGTTTTATTAGATGGAAAGACAGGGAAGGAAATTTCCAGGACAGGAAATGCCCCATGATGTGCCAAGGACTGAGCTGGGAGTTTTCAATATATTACCTCAGGTAACATCCATATCTATTTCCTTTGGGAAAATCTGTGAAAGACAGAAATGGGGCGGCGGGGGGGGGGGGAAGGGGGGGGGGA
>NW_023234215.1:1833351-1834454 GCF_002007445.2 Ailuropoda melanoleuca | reverse complement strand
TATTGTAAATGGGATGGATTCCCTAATTTCTCTTTCTTCAGTCTCGTTATTCGTGTATAGAAATGCAACTGATTTCTGAGCATTGATTTTGTATCCTGCCACATTTCTGAATTGCTCTATAGCTTCTAAAGTTTGGGAGTGGATTCATTTGTGTTTTCCGTATAAAGTATCACGTCATCTGTGAAGAGAGATATTTTGACTTCTTCTTTGCCGATTTGCATACATTTTATCCCTTTTTGTTGTCTGATTGCTTTTGCAAGGACTTCTAATACTATGTTGAATAATAGTGGCGAGAGTGGGCATCCTTGTCATGTTCCTGATGTGAAGGGAAAGGCTTCCAGCTTTTCCCCATTGTGACTAATTTTTGCTGTAGGCTCTTCATAGATGGCTTTTATGAGCTTGAGAAGTGTACTCTCTATTCCTACACTCTAAAGGGTTTTAATCAGGAAAGGACGCTGTATTTTGTCAAATGCTTTTTCTATATCTATTGAGAGAATCATATGATTTTTGAATTTTTCTTTCCGGATAAAATCAAAGACACTGGTAGATTTGCAAACGTGGTACCACCCCTGCATCCCAGGGATGAATCCCACTTGGTCATGATGGATAATCCTTCTAATGTACTGTTGGATTCTATTAGCCAGGATCTTGTTCAGGATTTTGGCATCCATATTCATTAGGGAAATCGGTCTGTAATTCTCCTTTTTGATTGGGTCTTTGCCTGGTTTGTGGATCAAGGTAATAGTGGCCTTATAGAATGAGTTTGGTAGCTTTCCTTCTGTTTCTATTTTTTGAAATAGCTTTAGGAGAATAGGTATTATTTCTTCTTTGAATGTTTGGTAGAATTCCCCAGGAAAACCGTCTGGGCCTGGAGTTTTATTATTTGGAAGGTTGTTTATCACTGACTCAATTTCTTCATAGTTAATTGGCCTATTTAAGAAATCTATTTCTTCCTGTTTCAGTCTTGGTAGTTTATAGGTTTCCAGGAAGGCCTCCATCTCTTCCAGATTGTTTAGTTTTTTGGCATATAGCTGTTGATAAAAGTTTCTAATAATCCTTGCAATTTCAATGGTGCTGGTCGTGACCTCTCCCTTTTCAGTCAT
>NW_023234215.1:1808799-1833335 GCF_002007445.2 Ailuropoda melanoleuca | reverse complement strand
TTGTTTATCACTGACCCAATCTCTTCATAATTAATTGGCCTGTTTAAAAAATCAATTTCTGGGGCACCTGGGTGGCACAGCGGTTAAGTTTCCAGGAAGGCNTAATCCTTTTAATGTACTGTTGGATTCTATTAGCAAGGATCTTGTTGAGGATTTTGGCATCCATATTCATTAGAGAAATCGGTCTGTAATTCTCCTTTTTGAGGGGGTCTTTGCCTGGTTTGGGGATCAAGGTAATATTAGCCTCATAGAATGAGTTTGGTAGCTTTCCTTCTGTTTCTATTTTTTGAAATAGCTTTAGGAGAATAGGTATTATTTCTTCTTTGAATGTTTGGTAGAATTCCCCAGGAAAACCGTCTGGGCCTGGAGTTTTATTATTTGGAAGGTTGTTTATCACTGACTCAATTTCTTCATAGTTAATTGGCCTATTTAAGAAATCAATTTCTTCCTATTTCAGACTTGGTAGTTTATAGGTTTCCAGGAAGGCCTCCATCTCTTCCAGATTGCTTAATTTATTGGCATATAGCTGTTGATAAAAGTTTCTAATAATCCTTGCAATTTCAATGGTGCTGGTCGTGACCTCTCCCTTTTCAGTCATNTTCATTGGTGTTGGTTGTGACCTCTCCTTTTTCATTCATAATTTTATTAATTTGGGTCCTTTCTCTATTCTTTTGGATAAGACTTGCCAGTGGTCTGCCAATTTTATTGACTCTCTCAAAGAACCAGCTTCTAGTTCTGTTGATCTGCTCTACTGTACTCCTGGTTTCTAATTCATTGATTTCTGCTCTAATCTTGGTCAACTGCTTCCTCATGCGTGGATTAGGCCTGTCCCTCTGTTGCTGTTCCAGCTTCTTGAGGTGAGAATAGAGAAACTGCATTTTAGATTTTTCTATTCTTTTGAGTGACGCTTGGATGGCTATGTATTTACCCCTCTGGACTGCCTTTGCAGTA
Organism: Ailuropoda melanoleuca; assembly: GCF_002007445.2. NCBI lineage: Eukaryota > Metazoa > Chordata > Mammalia > Carnivora > Ursidae > Ailuropoda > Ailuropoda melanoleuca. The sequence continues at coordinate 1,832,384 of NW_023234215.1, read as the reverse complement.
TCTGATAGGTTTCGGACCATTGCATTTTCATTCTCGTTGGTCTCCATAAATTGTATCAATTGATTTCTGATTTTCTGGTTTATTGAATCATTCCTGAGCAGGATGGTTCTTAGTCTCCAAGTGTTTGAGTTTCTTCCAATTTTTTCCTTGTGGTTGAGTTCCAATTTCAAAGTGTTGTGGTCTGAGAATATGCAGGGAATAATTTCAGTCTTTTGGTATCAGTTGAGACCTGTTTTGTGACCCAGAACATAGTCTATTCTTGAGAATGTTCCATGAGCATTAGAATAGAATGAGTATTCTTTGGTTCTGGGGTGTAGTGTTCTATATATACCTATGAAGTCCAACTCGTGGAGTATGGCATTCAAAGCTCTTGTTTCTTTGCTGATTTCTTGCTTGGGTGATCTGTCTATTGCTGATTGTGGAGTGTTGAGGTTCCCTACTATTAGTGTTTTTTTTTTTTTATCTGTATGTCTCTTTATTCTGGTTAAGAGTTGGCTTGTATATCTTGCTGCTCCCCTGTTGGGGGCATATATATTTATACTTCTCATACCCACTTGTTGGATACATCCTTTAAGAATAATACAGTGCCCTTCTGTGTCTCTCACTATAGTCTTTAGTTTAAAATCCAATCTGTCTGATATGAGAATTGCTAGCCCAGCTTTCTTTTGAGGTCCACTGGCGTGAAAGATGGTATTCCATCCCTTTACTTTCAGTCTGAATGTATCTTTAGGTTCAAAATGAGTCTCTTGTAGACACCAAATGGATGGGTCATGTCTTTTTATCCAATCTGCAACCCTTTGGCGTTTTATGGGAGCATTTAGGCCATTTACATTGAGACTGATTATTGAGAGTGATGATTTTAATGATGCCATGNCTAGTGATGCCCTGTTGCCAGTAAAGTCTTTGTTTCTAGAGATTGTGACTTTCTGTTCTGTATCCCTCTTGGGGCCTTTTTACTTTTATAGAACCCCCCTTAATATTTCCTGTAGGCCTGGTTTCGTTTTTACGAAATTGGTCAATGACTGGCAATTCTGGAAGGTCTTTATTTCTCCATCATTCTGAATGACATCCTTGCTGGATAAAGGATCCTTGGCTGCATGTTTTTCTCTGAAAGAGCTTTAAAAATGCCCCCTCCCCAACCCTTTTTCTCATTCCAGATCTATGTAGACAGGTCTGATGTAATTCTGATACCTTTGCCTTGGTACGTGAGAAATTTCTTTGCCCTGGCCGCTTTGAATACTGTATCCTTGGATCTAATATTTGCGAATTGCACTACGACGTGACCTGGCGTAGGTTTGACATGGTTGAGCTTGGGAGGCGTCCTCTCTGCCTCTTGGACATGAATGTTTCCCTTGCTAGATTAGGGAAGTTTTCAGCTACAATTTGTTCAAATATCTCTTCTAGACCTCTGTTTTTCTCCACCCCCTCGGGGATGCCAATGATTCTTACATTGGAATGCTTCATTGAGTAGGTAATCTTCCTGTAACCTACATTCCTGAGCGTGGATTTTTTTGAGTCCAGATTCTATTTTAGCTTTCTCTTCTACTAACCCATCCTCCATTGCACTAATACATTCTTCTGCCTCAGTTACCCTGGCTGTCAGAGCCTCTAGTTTTGACTGCATTTGGCTCATAGAATTTTTAATTTCTGCCAGGTTCGGTTCACTCTCATTTCCGCCCTTAGAGATTCTATATTCTCATTAACATTTTTGTTAATACTTTTTTCAAGTCTACACATCATCTTGACCATTGTTACTCTGAATTCCATTTCTGATAATTTGGTTATATCCATATCCATTAGTTCTGTGGCAGAGGCCACAGACTCATTGTCTTTTCTTTGCTGGGGGGGATTTCTCCTTCTCGTCATTCTGATGAGGAGAGGTTGCGGGGTTGTCCAGAGCCCAAATTATTGACCAGGACCCAGTCCCTGTGCCCTTGTTTTATAGGGATCTTAGGGATGTGGGCTTCTTGATTTTTCAGCCTGTCCTTCTGGGGGAGGGTCCTGCCGCGCAGATACTCAGGCAACCCTGTTTGGTTAGAGTCTCCGTGCCCCCTGCGAGGGGGGATGGGGATGGGCATGCTGTGAGCCTGGCATTTCCAGGCTTTTGTTCTCTGGCGGCTTTCCCTGGTGGTTTGCTGTGCCTTTTCTGAGAGTCAGAGCAGCAGTGGCCGAATCTCAGCCTCTGTCTCAGAACAGGGGGCATCACAGACCATTCTCCACTGATGTTCTGGCCACTTTAACTCTGTTTCTGTTGGTGCTGCTCAACCCTGCAGTGTCCTGGGATGTGTGCCCCACACCCGGCATCCCAGCCCTCACTTCCAGGGCCGGTGCATTTCTGTCCTTTGTGTTTCTAACACTGCCAGCTGCCAGCCGCCCTGCGTGCACTCTTGGAGGTCCTGGTCTCAGTCCAGTTCCAGTGAGCGCACTGGAGCTCCAGTTTTCAGTCTGGTGGCGCACATTCCCTGGCTCATGGTCTCAGTCTGCTGTCTCGAAGGTGCCGGTCCACGAGTCTGCCCACTCCCCCGTGCAGGTGGCTACCACTTCCCGGTGCCCGAACATGGTGGTTCCCTCCCCCTTCCGTTTATCTTCCGATATCTGTGTGCGGTTTCACGGCTCCCCACTTGGTACCTCACTGCTCAGCGCTGGAGATGTTCATTTGTAGAGATCCAGATTTATCTTCTTGCATCTCAGGCTGATTCTTTGGATGTTCAGTCTGGTCTGGTACCTATCCAACTCGACTCAGGGGACCGGCTGAAAAAGGGGTCCCCTACTCCTCCACCATCTTAACTCCCTCCAATTACCCAAAGGTTATTGACCAGTTTTGTGGATCTTTGGAAATTTATTTCAGTGTTCCTGATTGCCCCTAGACAGATGTTCCTTGACTTCTCCCTTCAACCAGTTGTGCTACGTTAGTGGTTCCTTCATTAACTAATGAGTTCAGTAACATCGTTGACACAGTCATTTTATGTTTCTATGAGAGTCACAATCTTAACTTTAAAAAATTACCCTTTAATATTATATATCAGAAATTTGAGAGAAGCCTTGCCCAATGTCTGGGGACTACAGATTCTCACTGCTGGGATTTGACCTTGGCTCGGGTCTGGTTCCTTCCACTTTGTGGAGCAGCTTCCACAGGTCATGTATTACTGATGCACATACGTGCCTTTTCTCTCCTGATTGTTGCATGTCTTGGAGGACTGACGAGCCTGGACCTCACTCTTGGGAGTAATTACTTTTGGAGAGAATGAAGGAGCAGGATCAGACTGGGTTCTGGGTGCTGCAGTTCACAGGATAGTCTGGTGAGTGACGGATGGACTCAGGTGTGAGGATATGACACACTCTGGAGAAGGGCTTGGCGTGGGGAAGAAAGCGAGGGCATGGATAGGAGAAATGTCCAGAAACCCAAGCTTGGTCTCTTTCCTTCCCTCTCTTCCTTTACCACCTGCCGCCACCTTCCATATGCAGAATTTTCCCTGTAACTATATAGCATCAGGAGAGGGTTAGTGGAATCCCAGCTTCACTCTGAAGGACCTTGGATTTAGTCTCCAAATTTTCCCACAAAATGCAATTTCATGAGCCCCTCTCTGGGTGTTTGGATGAGGTTCCGAACTTCTGGTTTCTCCAAATTCAGCTTCTCCCTTGTGGATCCATCTCACACCACCACTACTGCCAGATTAATGCCCCTGAAAGAACACTTTGAACAAGGATGACCTTCCCTGGGTGGTATTAGAAATGTCCGGAAAGGATTTGGTGAGGAACATTGACATGCACTGCTTCCTCCTTCCCTCCTTTTTCCCTTTTTCATCCCACGAGTATTTTTATTAAGTGCTTGTCCCCATGGCTAACGTGATAAAGCATTACTTGGGGGCTCCTAGGGGTTATAAGAAAGGACCTTTCTGATTCAGGGGCAAGGACCTTTTAAATAAACTACCATCTAAGACTATTGTAATGTCTACCTTCTCCTCCTTGGTTAGTCTCCTAGAACCTCTCACTTTCTAAGTACTGTATTTGTCTTGTCTGTCTCCTCAATAAGAAAGTAAGCTCCATGAAGGCAGACGGATTTATGCGGGTCTTTGTGGTTTTTTTTCTTTTGGTAAGTTTTGGTTTTATTCTCTTGTTGTTTGTTTTTGTCCCATCACTGCCTAGTACATCAGGCACAATCAATTAAATATTTGTTGAATGAATGAATGAATGAATGTGCATCTATCTGGGTCATCTTGGCAGCTGGTCAATTACATCCAATTACTTGCATTTTACTGATGAGGAAATTTGAGGTACTTATTAGCCTAAGGGGAATCCACCTAAGAAAATGACAGAGCCCAGATTCTGGTGCAGGACACCTCAGCCATGGCTCCTGTCCATACCAGTCAGGCAAGAGTTGCCCACTAACGCCACACAGCAGGACAGGATGTGAGGGTCACTGGTTGCCACAGTGACCAGAGATGAGTAGGACAGGAGTGTAGGCAAGAGTAGGCAGGGGCTGCCTCTGGGGGAGGAGGGACTAGAGCCCAGAAGGGAGTGGACAGGACAAGATAAGCTTAGGGCCAGAATCAGTGAGGTGCTTTAGGGACCATGAGGCTAGACAAAGAAAGGAAGGAACAAGATGGGGGCTTAGGTGGTGGCTTTTCATTCATTCATTCAGTCAACATATGTTGAATACTATATTTCAAGTGTAATACTTGGCTCTGAGGTACAAAAAATGATTAAGACACAATATTTGCTCTCCAGGAACATGTGGTCTAAAGATGGAGAAACACATAAAGGAGCAGGAGTTGTGGGAAATATACATCAGAGTTCAGTGGGACACAGAAACAGAAGCCCCGGATCTAAGGAGAGGGCAGTACAGAGGGCCAGCTGTGCTGCAGAGATGGCAACATGGGATAGTCTTGCCTAGAGCTGAATTTTGGATAACTGGTGTTTGCCAGGAGCTTGGGGCTGTGGAAGAGAGCTCCAGGCAGATCGAATACATGGATAGCAATGGAGAGGCAAGATGTAGGCTGGTTAAGGGGCCTGCCCAGTTGAGGCAGATACTGTGTGAGGCTGTGGAGGACGTGCACAGAGGCCAGGAGAGAAAGGCTGGTGGATGGAGGCCAGGTCATACAAAGGCCCACGTGCCAGGCTCAGGGATTCAGGCGTTACTCCCTACACCAGGGGTCTGCAAACTTTGTCAAAGGCCAGATGGTAAATAATTGAGGCTTTGAACTCTGCCAAAAGCAGCCATAGATAGTGTGTAAATAAATGCGCATGGCTGTGTTTTCCAGTAAAGCTTTATACACACACACACACACCCACACCCACACACACACACACACTGGGCAGCCATGAACAGTGTTTTGGCAGAGGAGAGAATCCAAAGATTTAGGAGGCTAGAATGTGCCAGATATATTAAAGCAGGCAACTTGTCGGGAGCCAGGTGAAAGAGCCCAACTGTGAATTTGCGAGCCTGAGTAGGATGGCAGCAATAGGAAATGAAAAAAGGATGAGGAAGCCACTTTGTACAACTAGTGAAGGGGCCTGGTAGCTAAAATAACACAGGACGTGAAGAACACAAAAGAGTTAACAGTGGATCCCAGATTTTGAGCACTGGTAGGAGGGAGGAAAGCAGTGACTTTGTGATTTAATTTTAGGCAGTACCCTGCTGCTCTGTAACAGAGATGTAAATAAAAATATTCATCGGGAATTGCAAAACAAAACAGAAAAATCACTTCCATATTATTGCAAAGGCAGAGATTCTTTCTAGGAGGAAATATTACCTGCAGGTGGAGGGAAAGGGATTGGGGGTAGTGGGCAGGGGGAGAGGCGATGTCTTCCAAATAAGCTTTTTGCAAACTCGAAGGGAGATGGATACATCTGGAAAATTAAAAAATGTTTGCATAAGTGATGTCTGGCTGTTCAGGCCCTGTTTCTCAAACCCCAGGTGTTACATAAGATAATGTTGCTAAAATGTTTGGGACTTAGGGAGAGAGATCGTATAAACATGTGGTTTTACTATAGCTCATAAAAGATGATTGTGTGGGAACCTCAGAAAAATTGAAATTCTGTACAGTATAAATGAATGGCTTCCCTTCTTTTATGGCTGTGCCTCCCTCAGGGTTTGAAGATGTGATTAGAAATGGGTGTCTAGAGGTTGGGCCAAGGTACTAGGATTTAGCAAGTTGTCTCCATTTGGCTGTTGTGTTCTGGGGACTCCGGCGTGTAGGTAAAAGAGAGATAGTGTGTGGATACGAGTGGGCATGTGTTTGTGGGTGTTCCGGGCCAGGCGTGGGAAGAGAAATGAGTGAGTGCCAAGTAACCAACGGGACCACGGGAATTGGCTGGTTCAGGTAGTAGCTGGGACTCGGTGCAAAACTCCTGGGGAACTTGACCTCCATGCATCTCCTCAGCAATTCCCATTTTCTCAAGCAAAATGAAATGTGAAATGGACTTGTTTTTTAACGGCAGCATTTTGTGTTTATTCGCCCACGAGGGGACAGAATGGCAGTGCCTTTGAAGAGCCAGCCGCGTGTGTGGTCCCGGGGCCTGCTCTCCAGGGCGCCGGCTGTGAGAAGTCCTGTGTGTCCAGAATACCAGAAAATCTGGCAGAAAGAAAGGAAAGATGGTGGGAGGGTAGCAAATGCTCCAAGGAATTCCTACAGAATTCTTTTCAGGTGTTTCCTCCTTGGTTCTTTACTGTGACTTTTTTTCCAGGAAGACTCCGCCCACCAGAGTACAGTGGGCAGAGAAACAATCTGGTGAGGTGGGATGGGGTGGGTGGGGTGGGTGGTAAGAGACAAGGAAGGATTATAATGGGTCACTTGGAAATCCTTCTTCATCTCAACGGAAGAATCCTCCATCACCAGGGGGAGGCCTGGTAGCATGGAAAGAGCCAAGGCCTGAAAAACAGGTCAGGGGTTCAAATCCTGTGTCTGCCATGTGCCAGCTGCCAGGTCTCAAGCTTGGTTCCGAGCTTCTTAGAACCTGCTTTCCTCATCTGTAAGATAAGCAAGGAACTCTCTGAACTCTCGCACGATTTTTGGAAACCACCATGCCCTCGGCCTGCCCACTCAGTGCATGCTAGCCTGTATGTGACCACTGCCAAGTCTTATGCCAACAAGAACCCAGGAGTCCCAATTTCCCAGGCCAAATTTAACCGAGGTTTTCACCGACTGGTCTCAGCAGGGCCTGGGGGTATTCCGGGTCTCGTTGCTGAAACCTGCAGTTTACATGTACTGACAGACTCTGTGCTGTTTCTCGGCATGGGGCGGGGGGCACACCAGGCAAGCCACTCGTGTGGCCGGGGGCTTGAGAGGTAAAGACTGATCCCGAATTGTGATAGCGCCGCATGGAAAGTGAGGCAGCCTCCACAGACAGCAGGTGGCACCGCTGAGACAACACAGAAGAGAGCGAGTTCTTTGGTTTTGGAAATGCTGCTGCTTATTAGCTGTGCGATTGTGAGCAAATCACATACCCCCTTTGAGCTGTGTCCTCTCTGTCTGCAGGATGATAGAAATGGCGAGTATGAAGTCACGGGGAAGAGTAAATGAAAAAACATACGGAAAAGCATGTAGCAAAGTGCTGATCTCGGTTCGATGGTTACGATTAGCAGGTTTGAGTCCATAAGTTAATTTTCCCTTCTACTCCTCATTTAGCAAACCGTGCAGCTGGAGCCCTGTGATGGGAGGAAAATAGCTCTGTGCTCTAGGAAAGCAGGACTGCAGTCTTCTTTCTATGCACCGAGGTCTGCCCCTGGGCTTGGCAGATGGGGAGGCTCTGCCACAGACAGCATACAGAGAAGAATGCGTTTAATGACTGGCCCCAGAGAGCATAATGCATCCCAGAACTAGGAAACAACTGGAAGAAATAAGCCTGCCCTCATCACTTCTTTTAGGTGTCCAGGCCTACTCTCTGCTGTCCCCCCTGCTCTGCCCCTGGAAAGGCTGACCTGCAGCGGGGGTGGGGGGCTGCATCCATGAGTACCTCACCCTCCAGCTTCCAGTTGGGTTCAGTCAGTGAGGAGCACAGACGGGAGATTGGAAAACAGGTGGCAAGTGAGATGAGCTCGTTATTCCTGGATCCCTCCCTGCCAGGTTCCTGAGGCCTGCGGCAGATCCTGTCAGCAGCCCTTTCCCTACAGTCACTGTCTGCCTTTCTGGAAGTAACTCCATCCCATCTCCTTTGGGCCCAGGGAAGGTAGCTGTATCCTGTTGTCACCAGCACCAGGACACTGCACTGACCTTAACCCTGCAGGTGGCTTTTTCCTCTGTTTCCCCAGTGGACCTTATCATTTGTCAACAGGGACCCTGACTTTTACAAAACTTTTAAGAGAAATCAAGAAATGATGAAAAGTGATTTGATCCAGAAACCAAGGCTAACGAGAGCATAACCTACAGAGCTGGAGTAAGTGGGTGCCTGGGAAGGAGAAGAGATTGTGAGGACACTTCTGGGGGGGGCGGTGTTGGACCGGAAATGAGCATGCTCCATTCAGGGTGTCAGGAGTGTCTCAGGGAATGGAGGGTAAGACCTAGAGAGCAGAATCTGAAATTAAGCCGGGGGAGCAGGACAGAGAGCCTGGCTTCACCTGGGACAATGAGACCTGGCTGGCACTAGGAGGTGAGACAGTCCCCACAGCCTGAACACAGCAGGAGAAGCGGGATTCCAGGGCTCATTCATCTCCGCCTGCAGCTTGGTCACAGAGGATATGTTCCTTGCGGGTTCTTCCCAACTGAAGATAGTTTCCATGCTGAAGGACAGATGACCCACTGTGGAGAGGGCACACATTAAGGAAATAAAGGGAAACAATCCCAATGTCTTTGGAAAAAATCCTCACAGTTCCAGAGAGATGCAGGAAGATGACTGGAAAGAACAACAGGCATTTTCTGGGTGTTCCTGGGCCTTTGGCTTGCCAAATGACTTCTGGCCAACTTTTATAGAGCCCGGTTCTCAAAATGGTAGAAAATGGGCTACCTGGGATTAGGGGGAAGTGTGCGTGTGGGTGGGGGTGAGGGAGAGTGTGAAACACACAACTCAATGGCTCCGTTTTCAGCTAAGTAAACAGAAAGCTTCAATCTCCCTGGAGAAGCTTGGCTATTTTACTGGGGAGAAAATGTTTACTTAACTGTCCCCTCCCCAGTCATGTCTTTGGGCCCCTTTGTCATACAACACATGGGACTTATACGCACCTTTCATAATATTGGCATGCTTGTATGTGCTGCGAGTCTATCTCCTCAGTTAAAACTGTGCCCTCCCCGGGGTCCTCCTGTCTGTCTGGCTTCCCTACAGAAACCCCCACACCCAGCATCCTGCCCTGCCCTGCCCTCAGGGAGCCCCAGTCTTAGGGGAGACACAGCTCTGCCCTCAAGGAACCCCAGTTTGGGAAGGGAGACATACCCTTTTCCCCCCAGCAACCCCTTGTCTGATCAGATTCTTCTGCTCTCTGAAGCACCCCTGTCTGATGAGAGAGGCGATCTGCACACAGGTCTCATGAAAGGAGTCAACTGCAGCCCCCTAGAGGCCAAGAGCAGAAGTACTGAGAAAGAGATCCGCAGTGCCCCAAGTCTCAGTTGTGCCTTGTAGAGTCAAAGGCTGCAAGGAGCCACAGGAGACTACAGAGGGGCCAGCCTCTGCTCTCAGGGAGTCCTGCCAAGTCCTGGTGCCTGTCATCCTGCGCTGCTCACAGATGTTCTGCTTGCAGACTGATCATTTTGCACGGTCAGTTTGCAATATGGGCTTTTGGGGTATTGCCAACCATGTGGAATTCTCTAATCTGTTGGTCATGCTCAAGTTGTAGAAAACAAGCCAAGGGCTAAAGGTCGGTGGCCAGTGCCCAGCTGGCCCTGGAGGGAAGGGGGAGCGGGATCACGGGCCCTTAATGTGACAGGTAAGTAGGGACCTGTGTGGTAGGAGAACAGGTCAGGGACTGGACACCTAGACACGGAACAGTTCCATTTCTACAGGCTGCTGGAAATGTCTGTGGGCTGGGGCAATTTGGTAGCTGGGTGAAGGGCACTGCAGAGAAGGGCGTGGGGCGTGGGGAATAGCTCTGGCGCCTGGCATGTGAAGTCTCATTACCACACGGATCCATACCTATATCCCACACTCCCAGGTCTAAATGCACCCATATGTGATGCAGTGGAGACGGCTGCCTCTTCTGGCACCCAGCACCTTCCCTTCCCCTTGTCAGATAGAGCAAAGGGTGACGCCAGACTCGGGGGGCAACTGGCTGGCACTAGGAGATGGGCTTTGGCACAGTCCCCTTGGTGAAGGAAATGCCAAGCGGTGGAAGTTGCTGGAAGAATGAAGCTCTCCCAATCTGCTGAGGATCTCCTATGACAAAAAGTGAGAAAAGGGTAGTGGCAAATCTTGGAGAATGATTTCCTGAGCTCTCAGCTTGGGCCCAGGAAGAAAGCTCTCTAGAAGTCGCAGGGACCATGGCCAGTTCCCCGCTACAAAGTCAGGGACTGGTAGGGAGATCTGGGGAAGAACATGGAAATTGTTGGTTCCAATCATAGTTCTCACATGAGTGCTTTTAAGTCAAGTGGTCTAAGAACTTGTCCAAACTCTTCTCCTGGCACAGATGGGGAAACGGAGGCCCAGAGCCAAAAGGCTTCTCCAAGGTCACATAGCCTGTTAGTGGCAAAACGGAACACGTAAGAGAGGACCTCTGATGCTCCACGTGGGCCTCCTTCTGTTACCTCAGATGCTGCCTCACTGCCCAGGCTCAGGGGTACGGCGGACGCTCCAGGGAACACTCTGAGCTGGGGGTTAACGGGCAGGAGGTTTCTCGCGGGGTGCTATTGGGATCAGCACCTGGGGAAGGAAAGCGTGGAAACAGGAGAGGGTGGAGGAAGAAGTTGAGCTCTGTCGTACAGTCTACACAGAAGCCTCTCTTATGGGGGGAGGGAGGCATATGAGAACGGACTTGGTCTACACTGGTCTGTCCCTATGTCAGTCTGTGTGCCTGGCTGTGGGCTGCTCTGGGGGGGTGCAATCTCAGGCAAGGAGCTCTCTTCAGCTGAGGCAATCCTCAAGATGCTGCCAGGTGGGGAAATGACTCCTTCCCTCTTGAAAGGGACCCAGGGGGCTCATCACAGAACCACTAAGTTGGTAAAAAAGGGAAGCATACCACCTGCTTTGCATAATATGTGTAGGTGAGATGAGAATTAAATCCAGTATTCTACACACATGCACTTTGAAATCTAAAAGAGAAGTGTGAGGAGGTCTTCCTGTCTGTCTCTGGCCTGCTGAGCACAGCCCTGGGCTGGGTTTTGATGGAACACAGGAACAACTGAGAGGAGCCCCATTTGCCCCTGCACACGTCTGTGGGGGCCTGGGAAGGAGGGTGTGTAGCATGCAGTCCCCATGTTTCTCCCTGGCCACATTTATGTTCCCCGGTGGAGCATCCCCCCCACACCTCAGGTATTCCGGTCTCTAAGCCAGCAGGGTCCATGCTGGGAGAAGAAAAACCCATTTGGGGAGTGACTCCAGGTGAGCTAGCAAGAGTACCACCCCTTCTCCTTGGTGGTTTCCCAGACCCCTGTAATCTGGTGTTAGGAGAAATAGCCCCAGGGATGCTGGGGTATTTAATATTTGCATAACAAACCTCCACTCACTTGATCAGTGAGGTAAAGTGGAAAGACCACAGGCTTTTGGACTCAGGGTAGCGCTGTCCTTAATCCTGTGCCAAAACTTACAAGCTGTGTGGCCCTGGGCCAGTTGTTTCCTCACAAGAAAAATGAGAATAATAATTGAGAAGATTGAATAATCTAACGTTACATAAAATCCCTCTTACTGTGTTAGGCATGTGGAAAGTTCTAGATCCCTTCCCTCCTTCTTTGCTTCTATCTTTTGGTGAGTAGCAGGGATAACCACCCAGGTAGTAGGACTGGGGGAGCCACCTCTCCTCCTTCCAATGCTTCTCAAGGAAAGAACAGCCACCCCTTCCTGCAACCTGTCATCCTCCCACTGTCAGATTCTCGAAGGCAAAGCCTGTGGATTTAGAACTTTCCTTCTCCCAGACTTCCCAGCCCCAATGCCTGGCATATAACAGAGGTAGAAAACTCTGAGTGGGGTGGTCCGGGGTGGGGGGAGGTGTGAGACAGAAAGGACTGGAAAAAGTGGGGCTGCTTCAAGACTGTTGATGTGAAGGCTCTGAGGTAGCAGCTGGGCTATGGGAAATAAATGATTCACTCAAGAGGAAATATGATTTTTCGCTAGTCTGTGGAGCTAGTCAGGTAAGGGCTTGTTGATTGAAACCTTGAGAGATTAAATAAACAGAGAGATGCTTTGAGATTGAATCTGCATCTCCTTCCTTGAGAATTCCTCTGCTCTCCTGGAACTCCCAGTCCCACCCCACCCTACCCCCAGCTCCTGGAGTGTTCACCCTCCCATCAAAAGCACTGGGGTGGGAAGGGGTCAGGAGTCTAGGTTCAGCAGGAGACAATTAAAGAAAAGCTCCATGTCTTTTAATATATTCCCAAACTGTCAGTAGCCCTTGCAACACGGGCTTTAAGTAGCATCTAAAATGTGGACCTTATTAAGGACTGGCTCAGGGTGGCACATGGCCAGACAGGAAACTGGAATTGAACACTGGGAAAACCTATTATTTTGTTGCTTGGGGAGTGTACCATTCCAGACCACACAGGGCAGAGGCAAGGAGAGGGAAGCTGCTCATGGTTTCCCCCTCTTCACAGAGGAATGGAGGCCGATGTCCCAACCGACTGACCACCCAGCCCTTGCCTTACCCCCAAGGGAGGATTCTTGCCCCGTGTTGTGGAAGCATGGAGGCCGCTAAGTACTGAGAGAGAGAGAGAAATGAGCTTGTCCAGCTATGGAGGAGACCCTAGGGCAGGATGGCTAAGAAGAGAATACTGACAGCTACCTCACAAAGCATATAAGAACAACCTAATATTTTAAACGAAACAAAACAAATTAGACCGAATAAAAACCCACTGCCCCAACCAAATGCCTGTTTTTCCAACATTAGGAGCGGGGGGACTGGGCGGTGGTGGCGGGGAAGGGTAGCACTCATTCCTGCTAATGGAAACTTCAACAGCCGTCCCAGCCCCACAGAGTGTAAGGGATCTTTTAGCATGGGGAGGGTCCTTCAAGATGACATTTAAGTACCAGCTGGAATATTGCTTCCTTATCAAGCCTTACAAGGTTGTGATTCCCCAGACGGAAATTCTCCACCTCCTGGTTACGCTCCCAAGCAGTTTGCTTTCACCTCTGTGCAGTGTGATTTTCTTGTTCCTTTGAAAACTGTTTTCCTGTCTGGTTCCTTCTTTATACAGCAAGTTCCCTGAGTGCAGGGATCTGACTTTATCTAGCTCTTTCTCCTTATACTACCAGGCAGAGTCCACTGGCGTAAATGTAAAGAGAATGGCCGGAAACCAAAGTGCCAAGCTTGTCATACTTCAGGAGGCCTGTAGAGGGCAGTGGTGGTGTCCCTCTACTTGGGGTTTGCTGCAAGTATTTGTCCATTCAGGAGAATTGCCCAAGGCCAAGGAGAGCCTCCAGTGGGAGGTGACTAAGAGGGAGGTCTTTGGCTCCAGGAGGCTGTATACCCTACCCACCTCCCCAGACCTTGGCCAACACACGTACTAGCACAGGGGAAACAAAAAGCTGGCTTCCTGGTTTCAAGCTGGGATCAACAGTGCAATTTGGATTCCAGAGCTCCCTGTGGGATCAGGCTGATGCAAGTGGCTACCTGATACCACATCCTTACTCAGCTTTTTATCCCCTGCCCTTCCTTTTCCCAAATTCCTCTTCTCCTGGGAGCACTGCCCCAATAAATCATGAACAAAGGGGCGCCTGGGTGGTTCAGTTGGTTTAGCATCTGACTCCTGATGGCTCAGGTCAAGATCTCGTGGGTTGTGGAATAAAGCTGCACCTCGGGCTCCCCACTCAGCTGGGCATCTGCTTCACTCCATCTCCCTCTCCTTCTGCCCCTTGTCCCCATCCCCACCCTCCCCTGCACACACATGTTTTCTCTCTAAATAAATAAATAAATCTAAAAATGATTAAATGAGTGAAATCATGAACGAGAATCCCCATCTCAGGCTCTGCTGCTCAGGAACCACCTTAGAAAGGACTAGCATACGTGGGTACTGTAAAAAGCTGACCTGTTGGGGCACCTGCGTGGCTCAGTCGATTAAGCATCTGCCTTCTGCTCAGAGTCCTGAAATCGAGCACCACGTCGGGCTTCCTGCTTAGCAAGGAGTCTGTTTGTCCCTCTCCCTCTGCCCCTCTGCTTGTTTGTGTTCTCTCTCTCTCAAATAAATAAATAAAATCTAAAAAAAAAAAAAGCCAACCTGTTGCAACAGCCTTCAGATAGGGATTTGCATGCAAGTGGTGGGTAATTGAAAAGTGACTCCAGGAAGCTCCATGCTGAGTGGGAAAGCCAATAAGGAGCTCAGTGATGAATGGGTCACCACTGTGGGCAACTGGCATTCAATGCTGTTGAGGACCCACAGTTATGAGGAACATAAGTAAGAATGATCCACTTGGAGGGGCAGGAAGTTTGGTATTTATTCACAAGGTCCTATCTATTATTGGTAGAGGGTCGCTCCTGGAACATTCACTTATAGTATTTCCAAGCTATCTAGCTCCAGCAAGAAGAAAACACTCTAGGGCAGGACGCCATGGGTGGCCAGGGCAACAGTTACCAATGACCGCCTCGGTAAACCAAAAGGATATGGCAGGAGGCACCCATAGCCCAGGAAAACCAAAATTAAATCATAAAAACCTGGTTATGTTTTCAGCCATATCATACTTAGTGTGACCACAGCGTGAACTCACAATTTCCCTCAGTATCATCCAACCCTCAAAGCCACTTCTTCTCTTGCTTTGTTTCCTTTTGCATAACTGTCCAGCCTGTTTACCCAAGCCATTGGTCAAACGTGCTAACCAATCCCTCAGCCTTCTGGATTATGAGGCACCAAGTCCTTGGATCAATATTCCACGTCCTCCTTGCTATTCATTGTTTTTGTTGGTTTTGTTTTGTCTCTAGAAAGGCATCCACCCTTCCTTGACAAGACAGATATTTGCAAGTCAGAGAGCCCAGCCTGGTAGCTTCCCACCAGGCCCCTCACTGAAAGGAAAGGTAGTGAGCAATCCCCATCTTTCAGTCCAAATTCTTGGCTCTTTACCCATAGGAACCATTTCTTAGAAAACAAGATACCTTCACTCCATGACATTGAGGCTTTGGTTTGGTACATCAAGCCTTGTCCTCTTTCTGAGGCGCCACCGGAGAAACTTCTCTATTTTCAGAACTAGTCCTCTCCGTGTTCCTCCCAAGAAGCTGGAGCACTTTTACATATGGACTCTGTGACTCAATAATTGACTGAGCCTCCCTTTTGACTGATTTCCAGAAAGTAAGACAAGTTCATGACCCACCTGGGGCAAACCTAAGGACCTAAATATCCCAATGTGAACTTTTTCACGGCCTCATCTTATCTTCCCTATTTTGCTTTTCTGTTTGTCCTGCTTCCTTCTACATTTATTAAAGATTTTATTTTTGTTTCAGTTTTATGCATTTACCTAAGCTGCCTTAAATACTTTCAAGACAAGGCAAATTACAAACACATACATGCATACACATCATCATGCAAGCATATCCATCCCTTATCATCATCTTTTCTTCTCATCCCTGGACAGCTATCCATGCATTGCTTTTACTCAAATAATCTCCCTACTGGTAAACTCCTGCTTCTGGGCATGATACCCAGTCCATCCTGCACACAGCTGCCAGGATAATCTTTCTAACATGCAAATCTTATAGGTCACTCTTTGCTCAAAATTCTTCACTAGTTCCCTCAATGTCTCCAGGATACATCTAACTCTTCCCTTGCATGACATACGAGGCCCCCCCTCCACAATACCTGGTCCCTGCCTGCCTGTCTGTTCAGCCACATCTCTCATTCCTCCCTCCTCCTGTAACCCTCAACACACCCCCATTTGACACAGCAGAAATTCCCTCTGCCCCTGCTTCCCTTGTCCACCTGCTTCCCTTGTCCACCTGCCACACTCCTATTTATCCCTTGAGGCTCATCTCAAAACCACCTCCTCTGAAAGCCTTCCCTGATTCCCCAGGCAGACTGTGATGGTCCAGCCATATGACTTATAGGATGTAAGAGCTTTGACCACAACATCAGACGAACTATGAGGAAATTCAGGACCGTAAAGTGTTGTGTTCAGATGTCTTCCCAGCTAGGGCAGAAGACACTAAAATGTCTCAAAAGAGCTAAAAATATGGAAAGTCCAGGCAGGCAGTGAAGGAAGCTGGTTGGGTAAAGGAAGTTATCTATCCTTTCCCTAGGCCCTTCTTAGAAGATATAATTAGTTAAAGGTATGATTTTAACACAGGGGACAAGGATTGCAAAAACTCAAATGAATAGGAAGGCCCCCCATACACACCGCATTATCAAAGCAGTTATAACAAGAACCAAGCATATTTGTATGCTTGGTCATAGAAAGCAACTTCAGTTCACATGAGACACTTTCAGTGTAATGGACCTGAGTTATTGATCTAGGAATTTCCACTCTCTTTAGGTAGTAAATCTGCTTGCCTTGCAACAGTGTTTCTCAGACTGAGGTCCCTGAGCCAGAAGCATCAGCATTACCTAGAACTGGTGAGAAATGCAGACTTTCAAGTCTCTACCCAGACCCATAGGTCAGAACCTCTGCAGGCAGGGCCAGCATCCCATGCAACAAGCCCTCCAGGAGATACTCATGTACTGTGTTAGTACAGTGTTCTCAGCCTTGGCCGCACTATAGAATCACCTGGGGGGCTTTAAAACAATGCTGACTTCCAGGAGTGACCTCCACTCCTTACTGGATGTCTTTTCAACCTTAAGTAGCTTTGGAAGAGATGGTGAAACAAACCACATCCATGGCATTCATGCTTTTGGATTAGCAAAGAATGTGGTTTATAACGCAGGGACAATCTGTGAATTTATTATTTCATGTGTTTTTATTGAAAATTTGATATCTTAAGGAATCTCAGAAATTGGTGTTGAAATTCCAATTTAATTTTTAAATTGTTTAGCATGCAGAATTTCAAACAAACACAAACATTTATGGCATAGTCTATGGACCCCCATGAACCTATCACCTAGCTCAACAATTACCACCAACTCAAGGACAAACCTTCCCCTTCCACATCAACTTCTCACCTCCCATGTAATTGGGAAGCAAATCCCAGATGTCTCAGCACATTGAAAAAGTAATAATATTCCCTTAATAACAACAAGTTTTCGGTCAGTGTTCAAATTTCTAACTGTCATATGAATGCCATAAAATGTTAAGTTTTTTGGTTTTTTGGGGTTTTTTTTAATCAAAGGCAAGTAATGATAGGTTCTTTCTTGAAGTTTTTAATTCATTGGTAAGCACTTCATATTTTTAAAAATTCCCTTGCAATATATTTGTTAAAGAAGCCAATTTAAAACTAATTACTGATTTTAAGCCTGTGATTTAAAGGTTGAAAGTTGTAAAATTATTTGAGTAAGTTCAGTGAAACTGTCAGTATTAGCCTGGTATTTATAAATTAAGTCAATTTACTATAGTTGTTTAAACACTTCAGAAGGTTTTCTTGTTAGGGTCATAAGTTTCCCCTATTAGGCATTTAAAGGCCTTAATGAGAAAACAAAATATATTAATATATGAATATAGCTTAAAATATTTAGTAAATACAGCTAAGTGTGCAAATTACATTTTTCAGAGAGAATTAAATGTGTTCATCTTGAATTGATGGATTATTCAAAAGTCCCATGGAAAACGATCCTTTCATTTTTATTTAAAATTTACTGGATTTGTAAATAGAACAGCAAGAGTTGTAGCTGAGTGCAGACTTAGGAAAAACAGACTTCAAAATATTTTGTTTTAAAAGTTAATTTAAAACCCATGTAATAGGGGTGCCTAGGTGGCGCAGTCATTAAGTGTCTGCCTTCTGCTCAGGGCGTGATCCTAGCATTCTGAGAGCGAGCCCCACATCAGGCTCCTCTGCTATGAGCCTGCTTCTTCCTCTCCCACTCCCCCTGCTTCTGTTCCCTCTCTCGCTGGCTATCTCTCTCTGTCAAATAAATAAATAAAATCTTTAAAAAAAAAACCCGTGTAATAATAAATAATCCTTTCTACATACTTACATATAAACCCTGCTGACATTTTAAGCACACTTCAATTATAATAATTGCCATATTATATGAAAATGGGTTGGTTCGTCCCTATCTCCCTGTCACACTATGAAGTCTGAGCTTTTTGCACACAGAGGCTTTTCAATCTGGTGATTTCAGGCCCTGGTGCAGGGCCTGTGGTGGGCACTGGGAAATGCTGCCCACATCCCCCTTCAGTGTTGCCCAGCCAATGGTGCTGGCAGCAGGTGGCCCACAGCCCACAGCTGACAGACCCTTCCCTTCAGGATCACCGCAGCTGCAGAGAGCCACTTGCCCAAGGTCACGCTCCCCACAGTGCAGCCCATACCCACTGCCTGATGGATGGAGGGGGGAATGAGGAAACAACTCTGAGATACCAGAGCTCCCAGGGGTCAGCCAGTCTGTCCTTCACTAGCATCACAGCTCAATGTCTTCCTTCCAAACCTGCCTCCTGGGACACCAACATGCAACCCCAGCTGATCCATAGAGGACAGGCAGAAGAGAATTATTTCCAGGTAAAGAAGGAACCCCTGATAAAAGTATAAGATTCAGGGACACAACACAAACACGAATTGACTCCAGCAAGCTCTGGTCAGACTTTAGTCACCTGACGTCATCGCTCCGGCACATGGGTTTGGGCACTGTGGTTCACAGGCAGCCTGGGGTCAGCACTGCAGGAGCAGGGAAGGCAAGTTCTGTGGCCCTTGGCAGCTTTGTTTTTGTATGGACTTCCTATTCCTTTCCTGCTCTTGTCTTTAGAGAAAGATCCAACTTCCCTAGCCTGTTTATTATTTGGTTTCAACACGTGAAAGACCAGTTTCCAACATGCAACATGCATGTCTTTAAACTCAGATGTAGTCTGAGCCTGGTGTTGCAGCAACCCCCCCCCATTAACTCGGCTCCTCAGAGTCCCTTCTCCAGCTCTTTGTGACATCATGTGACATCAGTTTGAGGTATTCCCGATGGCCCACATGTACCACTCCCTCAAGTCACCCATGCGTGGCGTCCTCCCCCTTCCGCCTTCGACTACATCCTCCAGCAGCCAGATTTGGAAGTGCACAGTGTGTTAGATCGGACTCCCATGAGTCTCTTTGGTAGGGGTGGGCTCTCCATGAGAAACCAGTACTACGGTACTATGGAGCCATACACATTTTCGTTAAAAGGATAAATAAGAGAAACTTATGAAGCTTGAAAACAGATCAGGAAAAATTTTCTGTGAATTTATGAATTGCCAGAAGAAGCAGAGAAAGCCCAACATGTAAGACACATTTTTTAAAAGAAATAATTTAAAGTATTCAGAAAGGAAAAGCACACTTAGCAGGTATATCGTGGGGATGCATTTCTCCATCCCTCCAGATATCAGATCAACTTGTTAATTGTCTTTAAAAACAAAGATGGGATTTTTAAAAGGGACCAAAGAGAAAAAAAAAAAGATCATATTTAAAGTCAGAAGAACTCAAATGTAGGTCTCTTTCACAGACCACAGTCAAGAGCAGTGCTCAGAAAGAAATTGTACCAGGTGGAGAGAACTGGAACCCTTGGCCCCTACCTGGCCAGGCATGGGCAGAACGAAATCTCCAAGTGGGGAGACCATTACAGGAAGCGGTGGTGAGCCAAGAGCACATAAGTAGCAAAGAGGAAACGTACAGACTCTAGAAGAGGCAGGTAGATTTCAACTTCGGCATTACCTACACTTAATCCCATAAAGCAAGCACCAGGAAGAAATTAAACATGCATTGTGAGAGACCACAAGGTCAAACATTAATTTCTTTTCTTTTTTTCATTTAAATTCAATTAGCCAACACATAGTACATCATTAGTTTCAGATGTAGAGTTCAATAGTTCATCAGTTGCATATAACACCCAGTGTTCATCACATCACATGTCCTCCTTAATACCCATCACCCACTTACCCCGTTCCCCACCCCCTCCCCTTTGGCAACCCTCAAGTTTTTTTCTCATTGTTAAGAGTCTCTCATGGTTTGTCTCCCTCTCTGATTTCTTCCCATCCAGTGTTCCCTCCCTTCCCTTGTGGTCATCTGCACTGTTTCTTATGTTCCACATATGAGTGAAACCATGTGATAATTGTCTTTCTCTGATTGACTTATTTCCCTTAGCATAATACCCTCCAGCTCCATCCACATAAGTGTAAATTGTAAGTTTTCATGCTTTCTAAAGGCTGAGTAATATTCAATTGTATATATGTACCACATCTTTATCCATTAATCTGTGGAAGGACATCTCAGCTCCTTCCACAGTTTGGCTATTGTGAACATTGCTGCTATGAACATTGGGGTGCAGGTACCCCTTCATTTTACTACATTTGTGTCTTTGGGGTAAATACCTAGTAGTGTAATTGCTTTGTTGTAGGGTAGCTCTATTTTTAGAGCTCTATTTTTTACAGCTCTATTTTTAGAACCTCCATATTGTTTTCCAAAGTGGTTGTACTAGCTTGCATTCCCACCAACAGTGTAAGAGAGCTCCCCTTTCTCCACATCCTCGCCAACTTCTGTTTTTTCCTGTCTTGTTAATTTTAGCCATTCTGACTGGTGTAAGGTGGTATCTCATTGTGGTTTTGATTTGTATTTCCCTGATGACAAGTGATGTGGAACATTTTTTCATGTGTCTATTGGTCATTTGTATGTCTTCTTTGGAGAAATATCTGTTCATGTCTTCTGCCCATTTCTTGACTGGATTCTTTGTTTTATGGGTGTTGAGTTGGAGAAGTTCTTTATAGATCTTGGATACTAGCCCTTTATCTGATATGTCATATATCTTCTCCTGTTTTGTAGGTCACCTTTTAGTTTTGTTGACTGTGCAGAAGCTTTTTCCTATGCTGTGCAGAAACTTTTTATCTTGATGAAGTCCCAATAGTTCATTATTGCTTTTGTTTCCTTTGCCTTTGGAGATTTGTCTAGCAAGAAGTCGCTGTAGCCAAGGTTGAGGAGGTTGCTGCCTGTGTTCTCCTCTAGGATTTTGATGGATTCCTGTCTCACATTGAGGTCTTTTACCCATTTCAGTTTATCTTTGTGTATGGTGTAAGAGAATGGTCCAGCCTCATTCTTCTATATGTGACTGTCCAATTTTCCCAGCACCATTTATTGAAGAGACTGTTCTTTTTCCATTGGATGTTCTTTTCTGCTTTGTGGAAGATTAGTTGACCATAAAGTTGAGTTCTCTATTCTGGGTTCTCTATTCTGTTCCATTGATCTATGTATCTGTTTTTGTGCCCATACCATGCTGTCTTAACGATCACAGCTTTGTAATATAGCTTGAAGTCAGGCATTGTAATGCCACCAGCATTGACTTTCTCTTTCAACATTCTTCTGGCTATCTGAGGTCTTTTCTGGCTCCATACAAATCTTAGGATCATTTGTTCTAGCTCTGTGAAAAATGTCCTGATGGTATTTTGATAGGGATTGCATTGAATGTGTAGATTGCTCTGGGTAGCACAGACATTTTGGCAATATTTATTCTTTGGATCCATGAGCATGGAATGTTTTTCCATCCCTTTTGTCTTCCTCAATTTCTTTCATAAGTGTTCTGTAGTTTTTAGAGTAAAGATCCTTTACCTCCTTGGTTAGGTTTATTCCTAGGTATCCGATGGTTTTTAGTGCAGTTGTAAATAGAATCAATTCCTTAATTTCTCTTTCTTCAGTCTCATTCTTAGTGTATAGAAATGCAACTGATTTCTGTGCATTGATTTTATATCCTGCCACACTGTCGAATTCCTTGTATGAGTTTTAGCAACTTTGGGGTGGAGTCTTTTAGGTTTTCCACATAAAGTATCATGTCATCTGTGAAGAGTGAGAATTTAACTTCTTCTTTGCCAATTTGAATGTCTTTTATTTCTTTTTGTCGTCTACTTGCTGAGGCTAGGACTTCTAGTGTGTTGAACAAAAGTCGTGGGAGTGGGCATCCCTGTTGTGTTCCTGACCTTAGGGGTAAAGCTCTCAGTTTTTTTCCCATTGGGAATGCTATTCACTGCGGGCTTTTCATAGATGGCTTTTATGATACTGAGGTATGTTCCTTCGATCCTGTCGTGTACAGTTTTAATCAGGAAAGGATGCTGTGTTTTGTCAAATGCTTTTTCTGCATCAATTAAGAGGATCATATGATTCTTGTCCTTTCTTTTATTAATGTCATGTATCATGTTGATTGATTTGCAAATGTTGAACCACTTTTGCTGTCCAGGAATAAATCCCAGTTGTCCATGGTGAATAATCCTTTTAATGCACTGTTGGATCCTATTGGCTAGTATTTTGGTGAGTATTTTGCATCATGTCCATCAGAGATATTGGTCTGCAATTCTCCTTTTTGATGGGGTCTTTGTCTGGTTTTGGGATCAGGGCAATGTTGGCCTCATAGAGTGAGTTTGGAAGTCTTCCATTTCTATTTCTTGAAAGAGCTTCAGTAAAAGATTGGTAGAATTCCCCTGGGAAGCCATCTGGCCCTGGACTCTTGTTTTTTTGGGAGGCTTTTGATTACTGCTTCACTTTCCTTGCAAGTTATGAGTCTGTTCACATCTTCTGTTTCTTCCTGCTTCACTTTTGGTAGTTTATAAGTGTCCAGGAATGCATCTATTTCTTCCAGATTGCCTAATTTAATGGCATATAGTTGCCCATAATATGTTCTTAGAATTGACTTTATTTCCTTCGTGTTAATGTGATCTCTCCTCTTTCATTCATGATTTTATTAATTTGTGTTCTTTCTCTTTTCTTTTGGATAAGTCTGGCTAGGGGTCTATCAATCTTATTAATTCTTTCAAAGAAGCAGTTTCTGGTTTTCTGTATCTGTTCTACTGTTCTTCTGGGTTCTATTTCATTGATTTCCACTCTAACCTTTATTATTTCTTTTGTCCTGCTGGGTTTACTTTATTTGCTGTTCTTTCTCCAGCTTCATTAGGAGTGAGTTTAGCTTGTGTGTCTGAGATTTTTGTAATTTTTTTAATGTTTTTTTATTATATTATGTTAGTCACCATACAGTACATCCCTGGTTTTTGATGTAAAGTTCAATGATTCATTCACTGCCTATAACACCCCGTGCACCATGCAATACATGCCCTCCTTACTACATATTACCAGCCTATCCCATTCCCCCACCCCCCTCCCCTCTGAATCCCTCAGGTTGTTTCTCAGAGTCCATAGTCTCTCATGATCCATTCCCCCTTCTGATTACCCCCCTTTCTTTACCCCTTTCTTCCCCTACCGATCTTCCTAGTTCTTGTGTTCTATAGATGAGAGAAACCATATAAAAACTGTCTTTCTCTGCTTGACTTATTTCACTTAGCATTATCTCCTCCAGTGCCATCCATGTTGCAGCAAATGTTGAGAATTCGTTCTTTTTGATAGCTGAGTAATATTCCATTGTACATATGGACCACATCTTTTTAATCCAGTCATCTGTTGAAGGGCATCTTGGTTCCTTCCATGATTTAGCTATTGTGGACAATGCTGCTAT
>NW_023234215.1:1782410-1808699 GCF_002007445.2 Ailuropoda melanoleuca | reverse complement strand
AACAGACACATCGACCAATGGAACAGAATAGAGAACCCAGAAATGGACCCTCGGCTCTTTGGGCAACTCATATTTGATAAAGCAGGAAAAAACTCTTTGGGCAACTAATATTTGATAAAGCAGGAAAAAACTTCCGGTGGAAAAAAGACAGTCTCTTCAATAAATGGTGCCTGGAAAATTGGACAGCTACATGCAAAAGAATGAAACTTGACCACTCTCTCACACCATACACAAAAATAAACTCCAAATGGATGAAAGACCTCAATGTGAGACAGGAATCCATCAAAATTCTAGAGGAGAACATAGGCAAACAACTTCTATGACATCGGCCAGAGCAACCTTTTTCACGACACATCTCCAAAGGCAAGAGAAACAAAAGATAAAATGCAGTTTTCATATTCTCACCTCAAGAAGCTGGAATAGCAGCAGAGGGACAGGCCTAATGCATGCACGAGGAAGCAGTTCACCAAGATTAGAGCAGTAATGAATGATTTCGAAACCAGGAGTACAGTAGAGTAGATCAACAGGACTAGAAGCTGTTTCTTTGAAATAATTAGTAAAATTGGCAGACACCGGTAAGACTTATCCAAAAGAATAGAGAAAGGAGCCAAATTAATAAAATTATGAATGAAAAAGGAGAGGTCACAACCAACACCAATGAATTTGGAAGGATTATTAGAAACTTTTCTCAACTGCTTTATGCCAATAAATTAAGCAATCTGGAAGAGATGGAGGCCTTCCTGGAAACCTATAAACTACCAAGACTGAAATAGGAAGAAATTGATTTTTTAAACAGGCCAATTAATTATGAAGAGATTGAGTCAGTGATAAACAACCTTCCAAAAAACAAAACTCCAGGCCCAGATGGTTTTCCTGGGGAATTCTACCAAACGTTCAAAGAAGAAATAATACCTATTCTCCTAAAGCTATTTCAAAAAATAGAAACAGAAGGAAAGCTACCAAACTCATTCTATGAGGCCACTATTACCTTGATCCCCAAACCAGGCAAAGACCCCATCAAAAAGGAGAATTACAGACCGATTTCCCTAATGAATATGGACGCCAAAATCCTCAACGAGATTTTTGTAACTTTTTGAGAGGCTTGCATTGCAATGTACTTCCCTCTTAGGACTGCCTTTGCTGCATCTCAAGGGTTTTGAACAGTTGTGTTTTTATTCTCGTTAGTTTCCATGAATATTTTAAATTCCTCTTTACTTTCCTGCTTGACCCACTCATTCTTTAGTAGAATGCTCTTTAACCTCCAAGTGTTTGAGTTCCTTATAAATTTCCTCTTGTGACTGAGTTCAAGTTTCAAAGTATTGTGGTCTGAAAATATGCAGGGAATAATCCCAATGCTTTGGAATCTGTTGAGACCTGATTTGTGACCCAGTACATGCTCTATTCTGGAGGAAGTTCCACGTGCACTCAAGAATGTGTGTTCTGTTGCTTCAGGATGGAATGCTCTGTATATATATGTGAAGTCCACGTCATCCAAGGTGTCATTCAAAGCCCTTGTTTCCTTGTTGATCTTCTGCGTAGATGGTCTGTCCATTGCTGTGAGTGGGGTGTTGAAGTCCCCTACTACTATTGCATTATTATCTAAGTGTTTCTTTAATTTAGTTATTAGTTGGTTGTTATAATCGGC
This sequence comes from Ailuropoda melanoleuca, assembly GCF_002007445.2. Taxonomy (NCBI): domain Eukaryota; kingdom Metazoa; phylum Chordata; class Mammalia; order Carnivora; family Ursidae; genus Ailuropoda; species Ailuropoda melanoleuca. The sequence continues at coordinate 1,807,054 of NW_023234215.1, read as the reverse complement.
TGCTCCCAAATTAGGAGCACAAATATTTATAATTGTTAGAAATTCTTGTTGGGTAGACCCTTTAAGTAAGATATAGTACCCCTCTTCATCTCTTACTACAGTCTTTGGCTTAAAATCAAAGATTAAATTTTTACCATTTGTTGCAAATACCTAACCTTTCTCAGTGCTTAACATGTCTATTTTCTTACACCCAACATTTTTTATTATCTTGAAAATTACAATATTTTTATGCCCTTTAATATTTCAATCCACCTTTACAGACTAGGCAAGGTATAAATAATTAAAAAATATATATCTTTTCATAAAGCACTCAGACTCCCAAGATATAAAGATGAAGTATAAATTGGGAATAAAATTGAGGAGGGACAACTCTGAAAACGAAATCTCCATCTCATGCAGAAAAGGTTTCCCTCTTTTTCTCACTCATTCTGTACACATTTATTTAATGCCTCCAGTGAGTTCCATATTGCCTTGGCTCTGTGGAAAAATAGGTGAACCGGGCTGAGTCCCAACCTCAAGGAGATTATTAATGAAGTCAGTAAGTGAGAAAGGAAATACATTTTTCTTTTGTATTTATTAGAATTTGGTAGGAAATTTTTCTCAGTTACATGGTAATAAAGTTGATATCTAAATGGAAGTACATAATCCTTCATACATGTTTTTATATTCCACAAGCTAATGTGAAAAGGAAAACATGACTAGACTTATAACAGAATAGGAAACAGTAAGTGTTATTATTAAAGATTTGTCCCATACAAGGAACCTACTCCAGATGGATTCCCTAGGTGGTTTTCTTAATTTTCAGAAAAATCAAGGGTACTTCAGTTTTATGTAGTCTATAAGATTATAAAAGAAGATGAAATGTTAGCTAACATTCGTTGAGGCAAATATGGGCTCATTCACAACAGAGAGATACCAATCATGAAAACAAACTGCAACAATTCACTTTGGAAAAACAAATGCAAAAATCCCATAAGGACCTTAAGAGAATGAATCACTAAACCCAAACCAGTTTTAATCGTAGAGATCAAAACTGTCACACAGAAATTAAAAGCCTTAACATAATTGACCCTTCTTAGTAAAAAAGCAAAATAGCAAGTGTCATTCTATTACCTTAATATGTGCCAGAAATAACTTTGGCACATTCAAAAGTCCATTTTAGTTTACAAGATTAGGCGGATAGCTTCTTTAAATTATTTACATTAATTACTGAAAGTGGATCATTCATCTCATTTCAACCTACATATATTGTGGGTCTGTTACAGGCAAGGCATGATACATGTTGTAGAAATGTTAGTCATTTCCTTAGGGAAAATAAAACCAAAACAGGAACAAAACAAAGATGTCTTCTTCCTTGTATCTACTGTATAGAGCGCTAGAAGAGCCTGTGATCACTAGTAGAGAGGGAAGACAATAAAAGCATAAACATATATAAAGAAAAGGAATAAAAATGTTGCTTTTTACCAGTGACCTAGAAAATCAAAAGAAATCAACCAAAAAATTATTAGAGGTAATAAATGGACTATGTACGAGTAATGAGATACAAGATACAGCCTCAAAAAATCAATTGCATTGTTATATACTGGTAGCACACTGAAGGAAAAATGAAAACAAAGAGCCCATTTACGGTAATAAAAATTTGAATATCAACCTGCACCATGAGAGATTTATTCAAATAACATTATAAATATTTAATGGCAAAAAGAAGACATTAATACCTGGAGAGAGAGAACTACGTCATGCCAAGGAATAGCAAATGCAGTATGGTAAGAGCATCCCTATGCTTCCAGGGCTCCTAAGTCCCATTAGTACTCTCTCCCAGCCTATCAGGGTGGGCAAAGTCATTGTAAAAGGAGCACCTCATTGATACCCCATGTTATGGGCACGGTTTTGACAGCTTCCTTCCTGCTTTGTTCATTTCTTCATCACCCTCTCTGTCTAAACTCCCAGTTCTGATTTGCAAACATTGAATTTTGGGTCCCAGTTTCTGGCTTATCTTTCTGCTTATTCATTTTGAGACTTCCTCTCTTGGTGAACTACCTCCATGGCCTGATCTACCAGTGGTAGCCATCTTGTCAGCTTCCAAACACCCCCTTTTTGGGTATCACGTAAGCCAGCAGTGCCCACAGTAAAAGTGAGATTTAATGCAATTCAAATTAAAACCTCCATGGGATACCTTAGAGTGGAATCCATTCTGGAGAATAAAGGATGAAGAAGTAATGTAGAAATGATGACAAAGTGACTAACATAATGTAATAAAAAAAATTAAAAAAATAAAAAAAAATGATGACACGGGATGCAGGTATGTCTTATGCACTGCTTGTGTATTATATTTCCCTCTCAAAAGTATTTAAGGAAGAAAAGCAAATATGGCAAACTAATCTGAGCAAATAGCTTCAGAGAAGACAAACGTTTTTCCATGGTCAGTGGGAGGAAGAAGCAAAGACAGAATTTGAACTCATACTTTCGACACCAAAGTCCAGGCTCTTAAATGCTACTCTCTACAGACTCCAGAGGAATCAGAGATAAGTATAAAAATCCAATCCATAACAAATTATCTAGAAGAAAATACAAAAGAATATTTATCTCAGTTCTGGAGGGCACTAAATTTATGAGTATTAAAAATGGAGGATATCATCAGGAACAAGATGGATGTCGACATCCATAAAAGCAAGGACTTTTGTACCTTGAAAAACAATGAAAGAAATACCAGAAGGAAAGCGATAGAAGAGGGAAATATATTTAAATATAATCAGAAAAAATTATTGCTCAAAATATATGAAGACTTGATAAAATACGTTAGGTTGATACCCAGATTTCACAAAACAAGAGATCAAAACACATGAGAAGAAAATGCTTACTCAAGGAAATTTAGATGGTAAATCATCTCAGGGAAAAAGGCATTCACACTATCAATTAAAGCAATGCAAATGAAAACAAGTCTAAGGTGTAATTATACACATTTAATGAGCAAAACCAAACAAACCATTTCTAGGGAGGTGTGAATGGGCTATTTTTACATGAGGTCTCCAACTGCTATAGGATTTTCTTAACCATAGTTCACGTAGGGGTCTGTTACTGACAGCGCCCCCCCTCCCCAACAAGCAGCTTGGCAGGGGCATGATTCATTCAAACTGATCCAGACTTAGCACAGATAAAGAAAGAAATTTAAAAGCCATAGACGCTAGGCAGTTCACCATCAGCAGCAAACAACAGTGCTATCCTTACTCCTTTGCAAGACTCATTTACCTGCTTTTGTCCTCTCTCTACTGGGGTTAGGGGCAACAATCTGTTTAGGTGGGGTCCATGGGGCTGTAGCAACTCAGCATCTATATGTCCTACAGGGAAGCCAGAGGTCAGCAACAGGACAGCAAGGCCAGAGGCAGAAGGTGGGCCCAGGAGCAGGTCAACAATCTGATGGGCCAGAGTCAGAGCCGGGGTATAGAGATAAGGCCTGGGGCAATGGAAACCAGCAAAGGGAGGGTTCAGAGCGATGGATTAGGATAGAGCTGAGATTGGTTATCTTACAGCTGCTTTCCTCATGGTCCCAGTGTTCATTTAAAGGGGAGATTTGGGACAAACACATATATCAACGACTGCCCGGAACACCATGCCGTTTCTCCCATCTGTCCATTTGCGCATGTATTTCTATCTGCCTGGCATACTGTAGCAGCTTTATAACCTGTGGACTTAGCGCAACTGAACTGCATTTCCCAGAATTCCCCTCCCCGTATGTGTCTGTTTTAGAGCCATGGGAGAAATCTACAGGAGACTCGAATGGTAGAAGGGAAGCAGTTACCATGCTTACTCACCGGAAGATGAAATTCAGCTTGTGTTTTAACCCACATGTGTTTTGCAAATCTGTTAACTCCCCTTGTTGGCATGGGTAGCAGGACCTTCTGCAATTCCAGCTCTCATGAGATCTCTTCCAGCAACTCAGTGTGGTGTGGCCCTGCAGGGAGAGCACCAGTATCTCCTTCAGGTCATCCAGGGAGAGAGTTTGAAGCTGGAGAGACAGTCACAGGTTTCAGCTTGTTCCTCATGGGATCCAGTTGTTTCTGATCTCCCCCACTTCATGTCTTCCCTTCCCAACACCTGCACTGGAAGTTCAGGGTCAGCACCAGACAGTGAAAAATAGCTGAACTGAGATTTTATCACCTCCAGATAATGTCAAATCCCTCAAATAAACCCCAAGTTTTATGTCATGTCTATTGTATCTCTGGTACAGAATTGGGTATCGGAAATAATTCCAGGGAGGGCTTTCAAAGATGGCGGAGGAGTAGGGGACCCCTTTTTCAGCCGGTCCCCTGAGTTGAGCTGGATAGGTACCAGACCAGCAGGAATCCACGGAATCAGCCTGAGACGCAGGAAGATACATCTGGATCTCTACAAATGAACATCTCCAGCGCTGAGTATCGAGGTACGAAGCGGGGAGCCGTGAAACCGCGCACAGATATCGGAAGCTAAACAGAAGGGGGAGGGAGCCGCCGTGTCAGGGCGCCGGGAAGCGGTAGCCACCTGCAAGGGGGAGCGGACAGACCGCGGACCCGCACGCTTGAGACAGCAGGCTGAGAAGGGAGCTCCGGGAGCGCACGCGGGACGGCTGGCGGTTGGCGGGCCACCTGCACGGGGGAGCAGGGGGACTCGCGGACGGCACCCGCGAGACAGCAGACTTAGAACGTGAGCTCCAGGAGCACGCGCGCAGGGCGGCTGGCGGGCCACCTGCACCGGGGAGCGGGCGGACCGCGGACCCGCACTCTGGAAACGGCAGACTGAGTCCGTGAGCCGGGAGCGTGCACCACCAAGCATCTCACGGAGCTCCGGAGCTCCGGTGTGCTCACTGGATCGAGGCTGAGACCGGGAGCTCCGGGAGCGTCCGCGGGGCGGCTGGCGGCTGGAGGGCCACCTGCACGGGGGAGCAGGCGGACTCGCGGTCAGCACCCGTGAGACACCAGACTGAGACGGGGAGCTCCGGGAGCCCGCGCGGGGCGGCTGGCGGCGGGCGGGGTTGGAAACACAAAGGACAGAGACGTGCCGGCCCTGGAAGTGAGGGCTGGGACGCCGGGTGTGGGGCGCACAGCCCGGGATGCTGCAGGGTTGAGCAGCACCAACAGAAACAGAGTTAAAGTGGCCAGAACATCAGTGGAGAACGATCCGCGATCCCTCTGTTCTGAGACAGAGGCTGAATTTCAGCCGCTGCTGCTCTCTCAGAAGAGGCATAGCAAACCGCCAGGGAAAGCCGCCAGAGAACAAAAGCCCGGAAATACCGGCTCACAGGGTGCCCATCCCCATCCCCCCTCGCAAGGGACACAGAGACTCTACCCAAACAGGGTTTTCTGAGTACCTGCAGGCAGGCCCCTCCCCCAGAAGGCAGGCTGAAAAATCAAGAAGCCCACAACCCGGAGCGCCTGAGTGGCGCAGTCACCAAGCACCTGTCTTCGGATTAGGGTGTGATCACAACGCTCCGTAAGGAGTCCTTCATCGGGCTTCTCCACCGGGAACCTGCTTCTTCCTCTCCCACTCCTCTGCTTGGGTTCCCTTTCTTGCTGACTGTCTCTCTCTCTCTCAAATAAATAAATAAACTCTTTAAGGAAGAAGCCCACATCCCTAAGATCTCTATAAAACAAGGGCGCACGGCCTGGGTCCCAGTCAACACTTGGGCTCTGGACAACCCTGCAATCTCTCTTCATCAGAATGACGAGAAGGAGAAGTCCCCCCCAGCAAAGAAAAGATAATGAGTCTGTGGCCTCTGCCACAGAATTGGCCTCGGCCACAGAATTAATACATATGGATGTATCCCAATTATCAGAAATGGAATTCAGAGCAACAATGGTCAAGATGATGAGTAAACTTGAAAAAAGCATCAGAGAAAGCGTTGCTGAGAATATAGAATCCCTAAGGGCAGAAATGAGAGCGAATCTGACAGAAATTAAAAATTCTATGAGCCAAATGCAGTCAAAACTAGAGGCTCTGACGGCCAGGGTCACCGAGGCAGAGGAACGCGTTAGCGAATTGGAGGATGGGTTAGTAGAAGAAAAAACGAAAATAGAAGCTGGTCTTAAAAAAATCCACGCCCACGAATGTAGATTACGGGAGATTACTGACTCTATGAAACGATCCAATGTCAGAATCATCGGCATCCCTGAAGGGGTGGAGAAAAACAGAGGTCTAGAAGAGATATTTGAACAAATTGTAGCTGAAAACTTCCCTAATCTAGCAAGGGAAACAAGCATTCGTGTCCAAGAGGCAGAGAGGACCCCATCCAAGCTCAACCAGGACAAACCTACGCCACGGCATGTCATAGTGCAATTCGCAAATATTAGATCCAAGGATACAGTATTGAAAGCGGCCAGGGCAAAGAAATTTCTCACGTACCAAGGCAAAGGTATCAGGATTACGTCAGACCTGTCTACAGAGACCTGGAATGAGAGAAAGGCTTGGGGGGGCATTTTTAAAGCTCTTTCAGAGAAAAACATGCAGCCAAGGATCCTTTATCCAGCAAAGCTGTCATTCAGAATTGATGGAGAAATAAAGACGTTCCAAAATCGCCAATCATTAACCAATTTCGTAACCACGAAACCAGCCCTACAGGAGATATTAAGGGGGGCTCTATAAAGGTAAAAAGGCCCCAAGAGTGATACAGAGCAGCAAGTCACAACCGATACAAAGACTTTAAAGAGAAATGGCATCATTAAAATCATATCTGTCAATAATCTCTATCAATCTAAATGGCTTAAACTCTCCCATAAAACGCCACAGGGTTGCAGATTGGATAAAAAGACATGACCCATCCATTTGCTGTCTACAAGAGACTCATTTTGAACCCAAAGATGCATTCAGACTTAGAGTAAGGGGATGGAGTACCATCTTCCACGCAAATGGACCTCAAAAGAAAGCTGGAGTAGCAATTCTCATATCAGATAGACTGGATTTTAAACTAGAGGCCATAGAGAGAGATACAGAAGGGCACTATATTATTCTTAAAGGAAGTATTCAACAAGTGGATATGACAATTATTAATATATATGCCCCCAACAGGGGAGCAGCAAGATACACAAGCCAACTCTTAACCAAAATAAAGAGACATATAGATAAGAACACAGTAATAGTAGGGGACCTCAACACCCCACTATCAGAAATAGACAGAACACCCTGGCAAAAACTAAGCAAAGAATCAAAGGCTTTGAATGCCATACTCGACGAGTTGGACCTCATAGATATATATAGAACACTACACCCCAGAACCAAAGAATACTCATTCTATTCAAATGCCCATGGAACATTCTCAAGAATAGATCATGCTCTGGGACACAAAACAGGTCTCAGCCAATACCAAAAGATTGAAATTATCCCCTGCATATTCTCAGACCACAACGCTCTGAAATTGGAACTCAACCACAAGGAAAAACCTGGAAGAAACTCAAACACTTGGAGGCTAAGAACCATCCTGCTCAAGAATGACTCGATAAACCAGGAAATCAAAAAACAAATTAAACAATTTATGGAGACCAACGAGAATGAATACACAACGGTCCAAAACCTATGGGATACTGCAAAGGCAGTCCTAAGGGGGAAATACATAGCCATCCAAGCCTCACTCAAAAGAATAGAAAAATCTAAAATGCAGTTTCTATATTCTCACCTCAAGAAACTGGAACAGCAACAGAGGGACAGGCCTAACCCACTGACAAGGAAGGAGTTGACCAAGATTAGAGCAGAAATCAATGAATTAGAAACCAGGAGCACAGTACAGCAGATCAACAGGACTAGAAGCTGGTTCTTTGAGAGAATCCATAAAATTGACAGACCACTGGCAAAACTTGTCCAAAAACAAAGAGAAAGGACTGAGATTATTAAAATTATGACTGAAAAGGGAGAGGTCACGACCAGCACCATTGAAATTGCAAGGATTATTAGAAACTTTTATCAACAGCTATATGCCAAAAAACTAAACAATCTGGAAGAGATGGAGGCCTTCCTGGAAACCTATAAACTACCAAGACTGAAACAGGAAGAAATAGATTTCTTAAATAGGCCAATTAACTATGAAGAAATTGAGTCAGTGATAAACAACCTTCCAAATAATAAAACTCCAGGCCCAGACGGTTTTCCTGGGGAATTCTACCAAACATTCAAAGAAGAAATAATACCTATTCTCCTAAAGCTATTTCAAAAAATAGAAACAGAAGGAAAGCTACCAAACTCATTCTATGAGGCTAATATTACCTTGATCCCCAAACCAGGCAAAGACCCCCTCAAAAAGGAGAATTACAGACCGATTTCTCTAATGAATATGGATGCCAAAATCCTCAACAAGATCCTTGCTAATAGAATCCAACAGTACATTAAAAGGATTATCCATCATGACCAAGTGGGATTCATACCTGGGATGCAAGCATGGTTCAACACTCGCAAATCAATCAATGTGATACATCATATCAACAAGAAAAGACTCAAGAACCATATGATCCTCTCAATTGATGCAGAAAAAGCATTTGACAAAATACAGCATCCTTTCCTGATTAAAACCCTTCAGAGTGTAGGAATAGAGGGTACATTTCTCAATCTCATAAAAGCCATCTATGAAAAGCCTACTGCAAGCATTATTCTCAATGGGGAAAAGCTGGAAGCCTTTCCCTTAAGATCAGGAACACGACAAGGATGCCCACTCTCGCCACTATTATTCAACATAGTACTAGAAGTCCTTGCAACAGCAATCAGAAGACAAAAAGGGATCAAAGGTATCCAAATCGGCAAAGAAGAAGTCAAACTGTCTCTCTTTGCAGATGACATGATACTCTATATGGAAAACCCAAAGGAATCCACTCCCAAACTATTAGAAGTTATAGAACAATTCAGTAAGGTGGCAGGATACAAAATCAATGCCCAGAAATCAGTTGCATTTCTATACACGAATAACGAGACTGAAGAAAGAGAAATTAGGGAATCCATCCCATTTACAATAACACCAAAAACCATACGTTACCTTGGAATTAACTTAACCAGAGACGTAAAGGACCTATATCCTAGAAACTATAGATCACTTTTGAAAGATATTGAGGAAGACATAAAAAGATGGAAAAATATTCCATGCTCATGGATTGGAAGAATTAACATAGTTAAAATGTCCATACTACCCAGAGCAATCTACACTTTCAATGCTATCCCGATCAAAATACCGAGGACATTTTTCAAAGAACTGGAACAAATAGTCCTTAAATTTGTATGGAACCAGAAAAGGCCCCGAATCTCCAAGGAACTGTTGAAAAGGAAAAACAAAGCTGGGGGCATCACAATGCCGGATTTCGAGCTGTACTACAAAGCTGTGATCACAAAGACAGCATGGTACTGGCACAAAAACAGACACATCGACCAATGGAACAGAATAGAGAACCCAGAAATGGACCCTCGGCTCTTTGGGCAACTAATCTTTGATAAAGCAGGAAAAAACATCCGGTGGAAAAAAGACAGTCTCTTCAATAAATGGTGCTGGGAAAATTGGACAGCTACATGCAAAAGAATGAAACTTGACCACTCTCTCACACCATACACAAAAATAAACTCCAAATGGATGAAAGACCTCAATGTGAGACAGGAATCCATCAAAATTCTAGAGGAGAACATAGGCAACAACTTCTATGACATCGGCCAGAGCAACCTTTTTCACGACACATCGCCAAAGGCAAGAGAAATAAAAGATAAAATGAACTTATGGGACTTTATCAGGATAAAGAGCTTCTGCACAGCCAAGGAAACAGTCAAAAAAACTAAGAGACAGCCCACGGAATGGGAGAATATATTTGCAAAGGACACCACAGATAAAGGACTGGTATCCAAGATCTACAAAGAACTTCTCAAACTCAATACACGAGAAACAAATAAACAAATCATAAAATGGGCAGAAGATATGAACAGACACTTTTCCAATGAAGACATACAAATGGCTAACAGACACATGAAAAAATGTTCAAAATCATTAGCCATCAGGGAAATTCAAATCAAAACCACACTGAGATACCACCTTACGCCAGTTAGAATGGCAAAGATAGACAAGGCAAGAAACAACAATTGTTGGAGAGGATGTGGAGAAAGGGGATCCCTCCTACATTGTTGGTGGGAATGCAAGTTGGTACAGCCACTCTGGAAAACAGTGTGGAGGTCCCTTAAAAAGTTAAAAATTGAACTACCCTATGACCCAGCCATTGCACTACTGGGTGTTTACCCCAAAGATACAGACGTAGTAAAGAGAAGGGCCATATGCACCCCAATGTTCATAGCTGCATTGTCCACAATAGCCAAATCATGGAAGGAGCCGAGATGCCCTTCAACAGATGACTGGATTAAGAAGCTGTGGTCCATATATACAATGGAATATTACTCAGCTATCAGAAAGAACGAATTCTCAACATTTGCTGCAACATGGACGGCACTGGAGGAGATAATGCTAAGTGAAATAAGTCAAGCAGAGAAAGACAATTATCATATGATTTCTCTCATCTATGGAACATAAGAACTAGGATGATCGGTAGGGGAAGAAAGGGATAAAGAAAAGGGGGGTAATCAGAAGGGGGAATGAAACATGAGAGACTATGGACTATGAGAAACAAACTGAAGACTTCAGAGGGGAGGGGGTGGGGGAATGGGATAGACTGGTGATGGGTAGTAAGGAGGGCACGTATTGCATGGTGCACTGGGTGTTATACGCAACTAATGAAGCATCAAACTTTACATCGGAATCTGGGGATGTACTGTATGGTGATTAACATAAAATAATAAAATAAAATTAAAAAAAAGAGAAAAAAAAAGAAATAATTCCAGGAAACAATGCTAAGGATGAGTTATCTGAACTGGTTCTGGGTTAGCTGTGGTGGGTCGTCTGATTTGATTAGATGTAAAGGTATTAGTAATGACCATGTTCCCAGTGGTAAAGAGGACTTTGGTAGCCCATGACAAACAGTGGTCAACAGCTACTTACATTCTTACCTGTAGACATTTGAAATCAAGTGTCTGTGGAAGGTAAGGCTTTGGGTGACCAGGTGGTTACTACTGTAGAATGTTTTGGTGACAACATAATATAATGCAGTTGGGCTGGTTTCTCCTGTGTTTGAGGACCTGGAGAAAACAAATTACATGCTCAGGGCTTTAAATTCCCATTCAAGTTCTGCTAAGAGTTCCTGAAAACTGTGACTGAAAAGAATCCTTTATCACCCATAGCCACCAAGATTTCTGAAAGGCAAATCCAAAGTCTAATCTCAGAGGTGGTTAGATTACAATGTAAATTGAATTTCAGCCTCTTAGACTCTTGGGCTAACCTCAGTGCCTTTCTTGGGAAAGAAAGCGGGGGGGAGGAATTCAATGGGGACATATGGAGAGATTCTGCTGAAGCTAGAAAACCTGAACCCCTAAATCCTGCCAAGTCTCCTTTTCTGAAAGAAGCAGCCTTTCTACTCCTGCTGGGGAGGTTGGTTTCCCCTTATAAGGAGCTTGTGACAGTCTCCCCTAGGTAGTTGCCTTGCAAGGGACTACTGACTCTCCTTGGGACCTATTGCCACCTCTCATTGCTTAGACCAATAACCAGACAAAAATTCAGACTAGCCCCAGAGGGTAGGGTATGAATTGTTACCTGTGAAGAGGTGCCACATGTGCCAAAAAGAATTGCATGATTTTCTTCCAATTAATATAGATAGAAATCTGAAGAATATATGCACAAATGGTACTTAAATGTATTAGATCAGAATGTGAGAAATGTAATGTTGCATTAGGCAGAATTACCTGACCCCCATGATAGCCTATACTTAATCAAGTTCAAATGCCAGTTGTTCTTTGGCACATTAAAAGGAAGCCATCCAAAGGCTTAGGGAAACTAGAATGCTAGAATGAATTTTTATTTAAGACCCACTCCTCCATTCTCTAAATATATGTCCACCTAGGGGATACGTGTTTCATTAAGGGTGTAAGAAATATATTCACAAGGGGAAACCCAGTATTGTGGAAGAGCTCTATAGTAACTATAGTCTAAAGGCTGGGAAGAGCCATGGGAAATACTGCCTTCAAACTGGGTTCCCTGAATCTGGTGGGGATAATGGATCTCTGGGTGATGAGGGGATTAAGTGGTGATATCACCTAATGACTAGATGGACATGATTATCTTGTGCACAGCAGAGCTGAAGCAGTAATCAGAATGGTCTGAATGGCAGAAATCTTTGGTGGTGATCATGGTGGTTCTAAAAGGGAGGGAGAGGAGCAGTCTATTATAGTTTTGCTTGATTTATGTAAGCGGAAAGCTTTAAGTATGGTAACAGAAATCTAAACTTAATTGTAAGGATGGAAAGTGCCAGCTCTTCAACCAATTCTCAGACTTGAATCAACTCACAGATCCAGAACCTCCAGAAAGAAGAAGAGGCCAGGTTTCCTTGAGGAAAGACCCTATTACAATACCAAAATTTTGTACTGTAAATCTTCCTCCCAGTTTTCCCTAAAAGAGCCAATTATCAGGGCCAATTATCAGGGAGACCATGCAGTGGGAAAGGGATATAAACTTTTTCCAGATTAATGGACTCTGACACTAGTCCATGGAGATTTCAAATGCCTCCGTGGTTCATGAGTCAGAATAGGGGCTTATGGAGATAAGATAATCACAGTGGGTCCGGTGGGTCCCCAAGCCCACTCTGTAGGTACTTTAAGAATATATATTTGGAATAAATATAGTTAGAATCTGGAAGATCTGGGAGTGAGGGCTATCCTAGTAGGAAAAATCAACTGGAATAGTCACTTAAAAGTTTGGTCACCACTCCAGCTAGGTGACAACACCTTGCAGGATAAGACAATGCTCTCCAGGATATGTTATATGATTTAAATCACAAACTAATATATTGTCACCTATAGCAGGATTTATGGGGACAGGAATCAGAGGGTAGAAATGAGAATGGGGGGCGCCTGGGTGGCACAGCGGTTAAGCGTCTGCCTTCGGCTCAGGGCGTGATTCCGGCATTATGGGATCGAGCCCCACATCAGGCTCCTCCGCTATGAGCCTGCTTCTTCCTCTCCCACTCCCCCTGCTTGTGTTCCCTCTCTCGCTGGCTGTCTCTGTCTCTGTCCAATAAATAAATAAAATCTTTAAAAAAAAAGAAAAGAAAAGAAATGAGAATGGGCTTCAGAGGGGAGGGGGGTGGGGGAATGGGATAGGCTGGTGATGGGTAGTAAGGAGGGCACGTATTGCATGGAGCACTGGGTGTTATACGCAACTAATGAATCATCGAACTTTACATCGGAATCCGGGGATGTACTGTATGGTGACTAACATAATATAATAAAAAAATTAAAAAAAAACCCAGGGATGTACTGTATGGTGACTAACATAATATAATTTTAAAAAAATGAGAATGGCTTTTCTCACCATTACTCCTACTGAGTCACTAGCAAAATTTTTGCTTCCCAGCCCCATTATTTTGAGCTCTGTTGCCAGGGACAAATGATCTGCCAAGGAACACAACTATGGTTCCTTAAACTGGAAGTCAGGACTGCCACCTTGCCACTCTGGGCTCTTCATGCGAGTGAATCAACAGACAAAGAAAGAGGGTCAACTGGGGTGATTCATCCTGATTAACAAAGGGGAAATGGGGAACTACACAGGGGGATAAGGATGGGTTTATGGAATGCAGGCAATCTTCTGGAGTGCCTGCTAATATTCCCACATCCTGTATTAAACATAAGAAGTACAACAACCCAATGACCCAGATTCTTGAGACATAGAGGTTTGGGTCACTCCACCGGGCAAAGAAGCATGAGCATTTGGATGCTTGCTAAGGAACAAAGTGAATGTAAGATGAATAGTGGAAGAAGGTAAGTTATAAATACCAGCTGCAACTATAGAACCACATTCAGAAATGAAGATGAAAGTAGTTATGAGTGTTTTTCTTATATTGGTATGTGTATATTTTGTATATATTATTCCATCTTTCCTCCCCATCCTCCTATCAACTAAGTTAAGATGTATTAATAGTAATTAACTTTATATCTTCAGATATTAAAGGGAAGATATGACACAGTTAGAAGAGAATTCACATAACCTAAAGATGGATAAAAAAAATCCTGTCTCGGGGCGCCTGGGTGGCACAGTGGTTAAGCGTCTGCCTTCGGCTCAGGGCGTGATCCTGGCGTTATGGGATCGAGCCCCACATCAGGCTCCTCTGCTGTGAGCCTGCTTCTTCCTCTCCCACTCCCCCTGCTTGTGTTCCCTCTCTCGCTGGCTGTCTCTATCTCTGTCAAATAAATAAAAATAAAATCTTTAAAAAAAAAAAAATCCTGTCTCCTCTTATGAGGAAAGGTTGGTGTGTTATTGGTGGTCTGAAGAAGAGTTGCGTCCTGTTAGATAGAAGCATGACTTCACTATTGCCTGTATTTGGAGGTTCAGTATAAAGACCTATGTATTCCTCAAGCTCCAATTTCCTTCTCTGAAATTGGCAGAAAACCATACATAGCTAATAGACTTGTTGTAAAGGTTAAAATGGCATGGTTTAAGTCATTTACAAGACATTCCATTAATAGTATCTTTTTTTATTAGTAATAGTATGTTGGGAGTAAAAGCAGGGTCAAATGCAATTGTATATACAAAATACTTTGTTAAAAGTTAGATGTTATAAATAAAATGTGTTGATGTGTTTATGATTGAGAAAAAAGGAGAGAGATGTATGTGGATGTCAAATCCTTAAAGTGTGGACTGGCTTCATGCTGTATGAAGTTGGCTTGTTGGAAATAGGTTTTGAACTGGAGTGGGCCACAAGAAAAATCTGAGTAAGGTTTGGAAAGCAGGAGTGAAAAGTAGTCCTTTTTATTTGCTAAAGGTCAGTGTAGCTGGATCTGCTTCTTTGGGTGAATCTTGACTGATACAGCTCATCCCTTTTACATCTAGCATGTTTCTCACTGTGGACAGGACAGGGAGCTGATTCTCTTTCCTGGTTTCCATAAAGGGGACTCACTGTGTTCTCCAAGATGGCTGAATGTTGGAGTGACTACTTTTGGCCTTTCTTCCCTTTATCTTATTTAGTCCTTCCCCTGTTGAAGAGCAGCTGATCTGACTGGTGAGTGCCAGAAATCCTTTGACTATAGTCCTACTGCTGGGTGAGGTCATTGTCAAAGGCCACTGCTCATTTGGGGCACATTCTCTTACCCTCTCACACAAATACACACTTAGATTGAGTATACCCTTCTCCTCTTCCTGACACCAATTAGTTGGTGTCAGCTACCAAAAGGGAGGTTCCGGGTGTCATTTCATGGTGAAGTAAGAAATCCTGTCATCTCCTTCAATATAACAATTATTAAGAAGTCCTATAGAGTGTGTGTGTGTGTGTGTGTGTGTGTGTGTGTGTGTGTGTGTGAATGGACATTTGTTTTGCCTGTAATAAATATACAAAGGTAATCAACAAAATTAAAAAGTTTCCATTGTGTTTACGTTTCAAAACAGTCAGGCTTCCATTTATTTTTTATGTATTTTTTTAATATCTCTTCTGCTGCAGCAGGAAGAGAACAGTGAAGCTGTTCATCTTAACCATTTGGAGTTTTGACTGAGCCTTTTACAGTATTGAAATAATGTACCTTCGGAAAGAAGCTTCGTAAGCATGACTGCTGGTTTATTTCTATCAAATGATACAGATTGCTTGAATTGGGAAATATACATACAGAAGAGTGTAAAAAAGACATAGCTACAGTTTAAACAGTCATTACGACGTTATTTAGGAAAGTCCAGTACCTTAAGAGCCTGTGTGTGTTACACCCAATTGTAAAACCACTCACCCACAGAGGTAACCATTCTATTGTTTTGTTTTAATAATTCTTTGTTTTTACTTTTTGCCACCTATGCATGTATCCCTAAACTGAGTGTCAGGCACAAACATAGCCCTGTAAGGACAGGGCAACGTGGCCCCTGTTAGATGAAAGCTCCTACAGGAAACTGAGCTGAACTATCTTTGGTCATATTCTGGGAACAGAGCACATAGTTATAACAAGTCTAGAGCCGATAGACACTGGGCCAAGCTCACCAGAACATTCCATCTGTAGATTTAAAAAAAAAAATGTAGGTAGCTGGGATCCTCATCTTCAAGAAGTCTTCAAGAAATATCATGAGTCACACATATCTGGACCAATTGCCCTCTATGCCTGTTGTACAGCTGTCATCATGGGACCTCCATTTATCATATTTGCCTCTCTCCTATGATGCATCTCCTCTGCCTTGTATTTTATATCTTCCTCGTTCTTGGTCTATTCTCTCATTTTAGTGAAACACATCCCCCAAGCACCTTGTTGAGAAAGGGTACAAGGAAGTACATTTTTTATACTCTGCTTATTTGAAAATATCTTATTCTGCCCTTACTCTTGGGTGATAGTTTGGCTGAGTATAGAATTCTAGGTTGAAGATAATTTTCCTTCAGAATTTTTAAGATCCTGTTTTATTGCTTTCTCGCTTCCAGGTGCTGTTAAGAAGCCAAAAGTCATTCTGATTCATGATCACTCATAAATGACTTGGAATCTTCTTGTTCCTGGTGTTCTGAAATTTTGCAATAATATACCTCACCTTGGGTCTATTTTGAAGTATTATGCTAGGCATCTAGTTCAGGTTTGGTTTTGTTGTGTTTTCTTTTTATCTTTTTTTTAAAAGATTTTATTTATTTATTTGACAGAGATAGAGACAGTCAGCGAGAGAGGGAACACAAGCAAGGGGAGTGGGAGAGGAAGAAGCAGGCTCCCAGCAGAGAAGCCTGATGTGGGGCTCGATCCCAGAACTCTGGGATCACGCCCTGAGCCGAAGGCAGACGCTTAACGACTGAGGCACCCAGGCGCCCCTGGTTTTGTTGTGTTTTCAATCTGGGCACACAGATCCTTTTTGAACCACCAACTCAGAATAAAAATGAAGCCTCTATACATCTATACAAAGACTGATTTTACAGAACTAATTTTAAATCTGTTTGATCAATGACAACTTGCCTCAGTGTTTTATCCATGATAACTTGCTTCGCTGAACACGCTTCTGAAAACCAACCAATGAAAGCTGTTGAAGGTGACCCAATCAGCAGCCAACTTACTCTAGTGCAGTCTTGACTAAATAAGCACACTTCCAAAGCTATCTTTAGCCCACTTTAGCTCTAAAAGCATTACAATACCCAAATTACCCCTGATTCCAAAGCTTTATATAAATCCAGCAGTCTGCTTTGCTTGGAGAGATTGTTCTAACTAGCATATCTCTTCATTCCAAGCAGGCCCCTATGTATAACTCCCTGATTTCATACTCCCTCAGCCCCAGATGTAACTGTTACACATTTTTTGTTTTAACTTTTTTTGTTAACTTTTTGCCACCTAGGCATGTGCCAAGTACAAGCAACATGGCCCCTGTTATATGAAGTTCCCAGGAGAAGCTGAGTTGAGTGTAGTGGGATCTCTTGGTCAGTTTTTGTCTCAAATATTGAGTGGTGGCCTTTTTCTTTTACATCGCTACAGGTTTGAAAAACAACGACCTGGTGCTTTCTGGCATAGTCACTTACACCAGAAACTGACAGGGTATGATGTGTTACAGTTTACAATGTGTGCTTCACATTTAAAGTTCAGTTTATGGCCCTACTCCTCCAGAGTCCCAGAATTGCTTGCCCTAGTCTTGGTTTCCTTTGGCCTAAAACTCCCATCTCAACTCCATGCCAAATCTCATAACTCCTTATGGAAGCCTTCCAACTTTCCATTAGACAAGAGCAACCAATTATCCAAAGAGAAAAAAACATTGAATGAGTAATCAGGACACTCGGGTTTAAGAACCAGTTCAGCAAAGAATCAGGTAAGTGACCCTAAGCACATGTCGTCTTCTTCCTCGCCGTACTTCAGCTTCCCTGTCTGTGAAATAAAGCTTGGATCAGATCAAGAGTTCTCCATCTCTACTCACACGAGAATCACCTGGAAGTTATTTTAAAATGACGTCATTCTTTTATTTTTTTTAAGATTTTATTTATTCATTTAAGAGAGAGAGCGCGCACAAGCAGGGAGAGAGGCAGGGAGAGAGGGAGAAGCAGGCTCCTCATGGAGCCAGGAGCCTGATGTGGGACTCAATCCTAGGACCCTGGGATCATGACCTGAGCTGAAAGTAGACACTTAACCATCTGAGCCATCCAGGTGCCCCTGGAAATTATTTTAAAATACTGACTCTTGGACCCTACCTGACCAATTAAATCAGAATTTCTGCAAGTGGGGCCTGGGCATTCAGTATTTAAACGTCTCCTCTGATTCTAATGCACAGCGAGGACTGAGAACCTGGACCAGGTGATCTCTCAGGCTCCATTCGGCGTCCACACTTGGTATTCTAGGAAGTGCTGTGCTACCTCACTGAGTAAGTTGGACGCTGTGTGGGCAGGACTGTTTACTGGGTTTCTAAGGGAACGAGACACATGCAAAGGTGTAGCACAAAACTAGCTGTGGTGCAGTTTATCTATATAATAGATACTGATGAGAAGTATGCATGATGGAAGCTTGTAGAAACCAATGAATAAAAAGTGTAGACTGCAATCTTTTCTCAACCATGCCTGTAACTGGTGACCTGAGTTGCAAGGGACACACAGCAAGGTAAGATCCATTAATCATCCTCTAGCTTATTGTGACTGTGTGCGTTGGGAGAAGGGGGTAGCTTCAACTTGTTAGAACCTCCCTCAAAGCAGCTGAAAGTCACATGGTCTACTCAGCAGGGTCCAAGGCCCCTTCAGTAGCAAAAGTCAAGCCCAGACTTGGATATCCTTAAAGACGTCATCCTTAGTGGGCACTAATTGAGGTGGCAGTTTGGCTTCAAGGACTTGCCAGTGTCTGAATCCAATACCCAGGAGGGAGCAGGCTTCCAAGGGCCATGTCTGAACTCTGGTTTTGCCTTCCAGGAATCTTTGGAGCAGACTTTTTCAAAAGTGGTTTCTTGGGAGAAAGTCTACTCCTCCCACTGCTTAGATCCTTGAAGTGATCTTATTATCTGTCCATCTTGCATCCTGGTTATTTGGCTGTTTCTTTGATTTTTGTGAGGTATCTTCAGACAAAGTTCCTTTTTTGCTTAACTTAGCCAGTCAGTTTCTGTTGCTTACAACAAAAAGAATCTTAACTATTATAGCCCTCTCACTAAATAATAATGGCCACCAATTATTGAACATCTGGTATTCACCAGGTACTTACATAGATTATCGCTAATCTTAAAAGCAACCCTATATGCCAAGGTTATCCCAATTGCCCAAACCAAAAAAAAAAGTTTTGAGTAATTTGCTCAAGAAAATAAAGTTCATAAGCAGCAAAACCAAGATTGGAACTTCTAACTGCAAATCTTTTTGTCCTTGCTATACCATGCTGCTTCTCATGAATATTTTATTATCTAATGACTAGTCCTTTCTACTACCAACTTCTACTCGTACCCAAACTCACACATACTAGGCTCTGACTAAATCCCACAAAGAAGATGGAAAATGGCAGGGAAGATTAATCTGTGCCCCCATATGCACCTGTCTTTTCTCTTGATGACAGGAGCTTGTCGAGGTCAGAGCCAGGCTCTCAGCACAGAGTGCTTGTCGACACATAGTCAATACTAATCCACTGGGATGATAGGGACAAAAACCCATGCCCTCAAACTTCAGCAAAGGAAGATTCAGCCTCAGGAAACTGTAACGTGGATGGACATCCCAAGATAGACGTAGACGAGGATCCTAGGATTGAGGAAGAATGTCACTCGAAAGGACCATAGGAGTTCTCTCCTTCTTAACCTGTGCTTTTTACAATCAGGAGAACTAAGATTCAGGAAAGGGAGAACTGAGAAGGGGAGGGTACCCAGATTGCACAACAACGTGGTGGCTAAGGCAGTCTCTACTTCTATGCTTCTTTCCACTAGCCCATGCCCAGGAGATGGTTTCTCCCATCATTTCTGTCACCTTTGTTCATATTTGAGATGGCAGTGCTGCTTTCCAAAGAGAGTTAGATTTAGAAACTGGCCTGTTTTTGTTCCCCATGACCTGAATGTTTCCACTTATACTGGGTTTTGTCCTGAAGGCGACTTACCTCTGGAAGGCCCTGCCTTATCTTCCCGCAGGGAGATCATCTGTTTACTTTCTAGGAAGACATCTCTTTGGGGATCCTTATTTTCATCCTGGATTTCTGAGATGCAGGTTTTCAGAAGTGAGGGAAAACTGAATGCAGTGATACCTAAAAAACAGGAACCCCGGAAGGGCTGTATTTCAGATGAATACCCTCTGTGCTGTTACCCTGATGACTACATACTGGTGATGTTCCTCAGGGAACCCTAGGCAGGCTCCCCTGAGAACCCAGCCCAACAGTCTATGTCTTCGGATGTTGGCAGAGAAGAAAGCCCTCAGTTATCAAGTTGAGATTTGACAATGGACAAACTTAGCGCTGGTGCAAACACCCACCACTTTATTCCAAAGGACACTGCAGATTGAAGCGGGTTTCCAGACTGGGGGTGGGGTGGGGCATGCCGAAGAGGCTTTGTGCTTCATTGGTATCACTGATGTCAACACTGTCTGGGACAGGCAGAGTCCCGCCTCAGGGTGCAGAGAAAGGTTCTGCTTTCTGCCTCTGGGCTTTCTCCGTGCTGTGGGACTTAGTCCACATCTGAGCATAGCCAGGAAGTGCTGAGAGGTTAACAATCCAAAGCGCAACTGTCAACTACTAGAGAAGCCAGTGGACAAATACCCCAGCCTTGCATTCTTCAAAGAGACAATTCTAAGGTATAGTGGTCCCCAGCTCAAAAATAATGTACTTTAAAAAAATTGTGGTAAAATGTATGTGTGTACTTAATATGGAACACTTTATATACAATATAAATTTATATTCTATATTTTTAAAGATTTATTGATTTATTTTAGTGGGAGACAGAGGGAGAGAATCTCAAGCAGACTCCCTGCTGAGCCCAGAGACTGATTCGGGGCTCAATCTCATGACCCATGAGATCATGACCTGAGCTGAAACCAAGAGTGGGACACTTGGCCAAATGAGACACCCAGGTGACCCTATATTCTATATTTTTATATTATATATTTTAGCATTTCATATTATATATATGTATATTATATATATATTGTATATATGTATATGTGTATATATATATAGAGAGAGAGAGAGATAGTAAAGCACACTATTTTAACCATTTTTAACAGTACAGTTCAGTGGTATTAATTTCATTCACAGATGTTGGCAGAGAAGAAAGCCCTCAGTTATCAACTTGAGATTTGAGAATGGACAAACTTAGCGCTGGTGCAAACACCCACCACTTTATTCCAAAGGACACTGCAGATTGAAGGGGGTTTCCAGACTGGGGGTGGGGTGGGGCATGCCGAAGAGGCTTTGTGCTTCATTGGTATCACTGATGTCAACACTGTCTGGGACAGGCAGAGTCCCGCCTCAGGGTGCAGAGTATCTATTTCCAGTATCTATTTCCAAAATATTTCCATCATCCCAGGTGGAAACTTTATACCCAGTAAACAATAAATCCTCCATCCTTTCTACTTCCAGTCCCTGGTAATCTCTAATCTACTTTCTGTCACTATGAATTTGCTGCTTCAGATATTTCATATAAGTGAAATCATATAATTTTTTTCCTTTTGTGTCTGGTTGATTTCACTTACATAACATTTTCCAAATTCATCCATATTGTAGCATGTATCAGAATTTCATTCTGTTTTATGGCTGAATAATACTCTATTGTATGGATAAACCATATTTTGCTTATCTGTTCACCTGGTGATGAACACTTTGGTTGTTTTCACCTTCTGGCTGTTGTGAACACTGCTGCCATGAACATTGGTGTACAAGTCTCTGTTTGAGTCTCTCTTTTTAATTATTTTAGGTATATCCCAGGAGTGAAATTTCTGGGTCATGCGGTAATTCCATGTTTAACTTTTTGAGAAGCTGCCAAAGTGTTTTCTATAGCAGCTACACCCTTTTCTATTCCCACCAGCAATATACAAGATTTCCAGTTTTCCACATCCTTACCACCTCTTCTTTTCATGATTGTTACTGTTATTGCTCTTATGATATCATCCTAGTAGGTGTGAGGTGACATCTCACTGTGATTTGGATTTACATTTCTCTGATGACTCATGATGTTGAGCACCTTCTTACGTGCTTACTGGCCATTTGTACATTGTCTTTGGAAAAATGTCTATTTAAATCTTTGGTCCACTTTTAATTGGGTTGTTTGTCCTTTTGTTGAGTTTAGGAGTTATTTATATATTTTGGATATTAAACACTTAACCAATATATGATTTGCAAATACTTGCCACTTCTGTAAGTTGTTTTCACTTTGTTGATAATATCCCTTGCACAAATGTTTTAAATTTTTAAAAGTCCAGGCTGTCTATTTTGTCTTTTGTTGCTCATACTCTTGGTGTCATATCTGAGAACCCATTACCAAATCCAAGGTCATTTAGATTTACCCCTAACTCTTTCTTTTTTTTTTTTTAATGATTTTTTTATTATATTATGTTAGTCACCATACAGTACATCCCCGGATTCCGATGTAAAGTTCGATGCTTCATTAGTTGCGTATAACACCCAGTGCACCATGCAATACATGCCCTCCTTACTACCCATCACTGGTCTATCCCATTCCCCCACCCCCCTCCCCTCTGAAGTCGTCAGTTTGTTTCTCATAGTCCATAGTCTCTCATGTTTCCTTCCCCCTTCTGATTACACCCCCCTTTCTTTATCCCTTTCTTCCCTTACCAATCATCTTAGTTCTTATGTTCCATAGATGAGAGAAATCATATGATAATTGTCTTTCTCTGCTTGACTTATTTCACTTAGCATTATCTCCTCCAGTGCCGTCCATGTTGCAGCAAATGTTGAGAATTCATTCTTTCTGATAGCTGAGTAATATTCCATTGTATATATGGACCACAGCTTCTTAATCCAGTCATCTGTTGAAGGGCATCTCAGCTCCTTCCACGATTTAGCTATTGTGGACAATGCTGCTATGAACATTGGCCCCTAACTCTTTCTCTTAGAGTTGTATGGTTTTAGGTCTTATATTTAGGCCATTGATTCACTTTTTTTAAGATTTTATTTTTTTAAGTAAGTTCTACACCCAGCATGGGACTCGAATTTACAACCCCAAGATCAAGAGTCACATGCTCTACTGACTGAGCCAGCCAGGCTCCCGGGCCATGGATCCATTTTGAGTAATGTTTGTAAGTAGTGTGAGGTAGGGGTCATATTTCATTCTTTTGCATTTGGAGATCCAGTTGTCCCAGCACCATTTGTTGAATTGATTATCCTTTCCCCTTGAATGAACTTGGCACCCCTATTGACAATCAGTTGGCTATAGATTTATGAATTTAGCTCTGGACTCTCAATTTTCTTCCATTAATTGCTCTGTCTTCCCTACACCTCTACCACCCTGTTTTAATTACTGTAACTTTGTATTACATTTTGAAATTGGGAGGTATGGGTCCTCCAACTTTGTTCTTTTTCAAGATTGTTTGGCTATTCTAGGCTCCTTGAAATTCAATATGAAATTGAGGATCAACTTTTCCATTTTTGGAAAAAATAAAGAAAAAGCTTAGAATTTTGATAGGGATTATGTTGAATCTTCAAGATTGCTTTGGGTAGTATTGCCACCTTAACAATATTAAATCTTCTAACCCATGAATAAGAGACCTTTCCATTTATTTAGGTCTTCTTTAATTTCTGCAGGCAATATTTGTAGTTTTGTACAAGGCTTTTACCTCCACGATTAAATTTATTCCTAGATGTTTCATTCTTTTGGATACTATTGTAAATGAAATTGCTTTCTTAATTTCTTTCAGATTGTTCATTGCTGAACTATAGGAGCACAGTTGATTTTTGTGTGTTGATTTTATAACCTGTAACTTGGCTGTATTTGTTTATTGGTGCTAGTCGATTTCTTATGGTTTCTTTGAGATGATATATATATATGGATATACATATATGGATATATACGTATATGTATTATATATATAGACACACACACACACACACCAATTTGGAAGCTTCTTATACCTTTTTCTTGCCTAATTGCTCTGACTAGAACTTTCCAGTGCAATGTTGAACAGTAGTGGTGAAAGCAGGCATTTCTGTCACCTTGAGCTTAGAGAGAAAGCTGTCAGTCTTTCACCATTGAGTCTGTGGGTTTTTCATAAATGGTCTTTATTGTGTTGAAGAAGTTCCTTTTTATTCCTAATTTTCTGAGTTTTTTTTTTATCATGAAAGGATATTGNTTTTTTTTTATCATGAAATGATATTGTATTTTGCCAAATGTGTATTCACCATCAATTCAGATGATCACCTGGATTTTTCCCTTTCATTCTATTAATGTGGTATATTACACTGATTGTTTTTCTTCTGTTAAACCACCCTAGCATTCCTGGGATAAATCATACTTGTTTGTGGTGTATAATCCTCTTACTATGCTGTTGGATTTGGGTTGCTGGTATTTTGATGAGGATTCATGCATCTATATCATAAGGGATATTGGAGGTGGGGAGAAGGGGAAAGGAGTTTTCTGCCCAACACTGGTGAACTAGGTATTATTACGATGGATTGGAGATTCAAGAGGGAATGCTGAGACTTTCAAGGAAACTGGATTCAACCAGATAAGAAATAGCAAGATG
>NW_023234215.1:1748147-1782310 GCF_002007445.2 Ailuropoda melanoleuca | reverse complement strand
CTGGGGATTTGGTTGGCTATGGCTTTGGGCCCTTGGTTTCCTGAGAAAGCATGGCCTGGGACACTGGTTTATAGTGAGAGGAGGGATTCTGGGGTGTGACATCAGTGCCCCCTCCCTCACCAACCCAGTTAGGATTTGAAATCTCCAAACCAGGTAGTCATTGAAGATGCTGTCAGCTTATGTGGAAGACAGCATTTTAAAGAGGTCACATGGGAGCCATCGTGGCTTCATGGTGGCCCGTGGTGCATGTGACACATACCTTGTGGCCCAGAGTAAAGTCCTGCCATAATTCTGCTGCCCTGAGTACCATTGGAAGGTATTTGCTCTATGTGACCGGACCCTGGGATGTCGGTGCTAAGAAGGACCTTATAGATTCCGCATAGATTCTTGTAGTACAGGTAGTAGTCCCCACCCTCAGGGCATTTGGCAATGTCTGCAGACATTATCTGTTGTCCCAATTAGGGAAGAGGATGCTGTCAACGTCTAGGGGATAGAGGCCAGGAATGCTGCTAGACAACCCACAATGCACAAGACAGCCCCCTCCACAAATAATTGTTTAGTCCAAAATGGCAGTAGTGTCAAGGTTGAAAAACACTGAGGTGAAGAAACTAGGACAAATGGGTTCAAAGCCTCATGGCTGCTGAGTGAGGGATACCCCCTGCCCCTCTGAATCCTCACTGAAAGGCAGCCACCCCTCAATCTGTACCCTGAATCCAGAAAGCCTTGTGGCCATTTCCTCTCCACACACAGGACCAACCCCCAACTCAAGCATTTATGAGAAAGGGTTTCATAGTTTCTTTAGGTCCCTATTACTTTCCCTGGCTTTCAGAAAGTCCTTCCTGAGGCCTAGCCTTAATCTCTCCTGCTTCACTTCAAGAATGTTTGGGATCTCAGGAAGGGCAGCGCTGCAGACGTGTCTCTCCTGCTCCACTCCTGTCTGACCCTTCGAAATAATCCACCATAATATTGCTGACTGAGTTTCCCTGGGGCAAAGAAGAAAAATACAGCTCAGATATCAAGGGAAAATGTAAGGGCATTTCAATTTCTCTAACACCTTCTACATACTGAGATAAGCAAGAGCAAAGATCCTTTCACCGCACGTAGGCAGCCCGTGTTGGGTTAATTATGATGACCCAGGGGGGTTCTGAAGCTGGAGCTCACAGGCAGGAAGAGAAATCTCGCTTTTGATTCAAAGTAACAAATCCTCTGTGCAGAGACAAATCCTTATTGATAAAGAGCCCACTGAGAACCCATTTCTGTAGAATGGATGGAGAGGACTCACGCCCCAGAAGTCATTCAGCAAACAGTTACTGCGCCCCTGCTTTGTGCTGGGGCAGTGACTCGTAACGTCAATGCACCTCTGGAGGCCTTGTTAGCACACAGATCCCTGGACTCACCCCCAGAGTGTCTGACTCACTGGGTCAGGGGTGAAGTCCATGAGCTGGCACTTCTAACAAGCTCCCAGGTGCTGCTGCTGCAGCCCAGGGACCGCACTTTGAGAACCCCGCCTCAGCCACTCCAGATTCTAGGGATACAGCAGGGAATGCTCGAAACAAGAAACACAACACGTAAGTGAACTGTGTAGGAGGTTGGCGGTGAGGACCCTATAAAGAAAAAAGGAAATATAAGAGCAGAGTAGGTGGGAATCAGGGATGTGAGGGGAGGGAACGGGCGACATTGAAATTTTAAATAGAAGACTCTGGTCTCGTTGAAATAGTGCAGGCAAGCATCCCCATGTGCCTGGGTCTGACCTAGTTTCAGCACCAACGGTCCCACCTTCTGGGGAGCCTCCGAGGCCCAGGCAAATCGGGATGGTTGGTCGCCCTCCCTTGAGATACTATTAGAGGAAAGACTGGCAGGAATGATGGCTTTGGGACACCTGGGTGGCTCAGTGGGTTAAGTGTCTGCCTTCAACTCAGGTCATGATCCCGGGATTCTGGGATTGAGCCCTGAATCAGGCTCCTTGCTCAGCGGGGAGCCTGCTTCTCCCTCTGTGTGCCCCTCCTCCTGCTCCTGCGCGCTCTCTCTGACAAATAAATAAAATCTTAAAAAAAAAAAAATGATGGTGTTGTCCTTGCGAACATCTGGAGAGAGTACACTTTGGGCCGAGGGAAGAGCCAGTGTGAAACCCTGAGGTGAGAGCTTGGCTATGTGTTTGAGAGCAGCAAAGAGCCTGGAATGAGTGGAAGTGGGTAGGTGAGAGAACGTGTTGGGGCACGAGGTCAGAGCGGTCACGGGAGGTCAGATCATAACAGGTCTCCCAAGAGAAGCGTAGGTATTCCAGTAGGGGTAAATGGCCTTGTCTACCTTAAGGAGCGGGGGCGGGGGAGCTACAAGGTGGGGGACTGGGAAAAGCATGTCTAGAACTCCAGGTTTTGAGCAGAGGGTTCATGATCTAACTCATGTAAGGACACTCCAGAGTCTGTATCGAGAAT
The DNA here is from genome assembly GCF_002007445.2 of Ailuropoda melanoleuca. Lineage (NCBI taxonomy): Eukaryota > Metazoa > Chordata > Mammalia > Carnivora > Ursidae > Ailuropoda > Ailuropoda melanoleuca. Next base: position 1,779,875 of record NW_023234215.1, on the reverse strand, counting down.
AAACAGTTGAGAGAGACTGCTTGTCCCCCAAAGCAGAATCCAAAACAAAGGCTCACGTGCAGGTGGCTTATTTGATATGTGATTCCACAAAGCAAGCATGAAGGGCAAGAGAGTGAAGCTGGAGAAGAAGGAAAGCCAGAAGGAGAATGTGTTGATGAGCTGGCTACTAACATGGGCCACGGGGGTTTGATTTTGTCAGGAACCTGGGAGAAACACATCTCAGAAGCCTCTGCTTAGAGAATGAAAGGGAGAGGCCCCATTCTACCACCTTCCTTCCCCCATTGGTCAAGTGTGGCCTCACGGGCCGTATGTAGCACACATTTCTGGGTCATGTGTGTGTGCTGAGTGGGCTCCTGCTGGTATCCATGACTCGGTGTCTGTGAAGCCCCCGCACAGGAAGCGAGAAGCATATGGCAGTGATTTAGGTGAAGTGCTACGATATTGTACAGATATTGAAGCTGGTTGTCGCCTGCACAAGACTGATTGCCCGAGCAGGAGCTGGAGTGAGAAGTGGGGACAAGAGAGTGCAAAACAGTACAGGTGTGTGGTACCATCCACCCCTTGAAACCCTGAAACCTTCTTGCGCTTTCCACTGTGTCCCATCCACCCTAGAGCATCCCTCCTGGTGGCGGCTGCCTACGATCTCGGCCCAAACTCACAGGAAGGTGAGTGGGGCTAGCTGTGGTTCCTGTGATTGTAACGGTCCAGAGACCGTCACTGATATTCATCCTCTCCCTCCTCCAGCACACATCCTACATGTCCCTCTCCTTGGCCAGCTGATCTGGGTTGCTTGATTGTTGGGCCTTATCTCAAGGTGTCCAGGCTCTTAGTTGCTTGCCGTTGTCAGGCTGTGATTCCACCAGCTGTCTTTGCTGTTACCGAGCGTGGAAATCCAAGCTCAGCGAATTCCTGAGTTCTGGATATGCTTCTCCCTGCCTGCGGTGTGTAACAGCACCCCTAGCTCCCCGGGTGGTCAGGGCCAGTTACTTCGAGCTGTACAGTATGGTAACTCCTTTCTTTGCTTATTGGTCTACTAGCAGGAGGAGCCCCAGATGACCATGTTGTAATCATCTGGCTTCAAACTGCATCATCCCCTGGCAGAAGTGTATTCCCTCCGTGGGAATCTGGAGGGCCCAGGGTTGTAAGAACAGGGAGCCAGAATTCTCTACATGTTCCTGAGGCATGATGGTGAGAGGGGTTCCATTTATCAGCCATTGGATCATCTTGTACCCTAGTGGATGGTACCCCAAATCTGGAGACTATTGTCAACTTAGCCTGTCCTTCCTTTTCACCTTCACACATGCTCACAGGTGTGTATGCAGGCACACACACACACACACACACACACACACACACAAACCCGTAGACACAGGCCGTTCCCTACTCTGTCATTCCATGTCCTACAAGACGTCCCCACTCACCCCCAGTTCTTCCCATCCTCTGGCCCCCTCTCACACCATCTATCCTCCAGCTTGTGAGCAAACCCTTAAGAGCACTGAGCCATTCTTGGTGGCAGAACGACTGCTGTCTTTGCCCTCCCTGAGGATAACTTTCCACCCAACCCGAGACTAGGGCTCAATTTCTAGTCAGACTCTTTCTGCTTCATCGTCCTTCCACTTTCTCAGACAACTCTCTCTCTGTGCTCACACACACACACGAGCGCACGTGTGATCGCATTCTAGGATATTCCTAACGGACACAGAAGCTAGGCCTCAGTGAAAGCACAATCATTTAAGTCATAGGTTGTATAATAATGAATTTGGCAGCTTTTTTCCCTAGATCCTGGGAGGGAACCTCTGAACCTTGCAATTTCCTGTATTATTCATGACGGGCCTTGGACAACACCTGAGTTTCTGCTACAAGAGAACTCAGGATGGGGGCTGGTCATGCCTCAAAGACTGAGCATGTGGTTAGATGGTTGGGGCGTCGAGCCTCATGGTAATAGCTCCACATCCTGGGAGGGCCAGGGGACTAGAGACTGAGATCCAGCTTGTGGCCAAGGTTTCAATCATGCCTACATAATGAAATCCCCCAAAATTCTGGACCGTGGCTTGGGTGAACTTCTCCGGTTGCTGATACCCATTTGAGCACTGTGAGGGTGATGCGTCCTGAGGACACAGAGGCTTCGCACCTGGCACCTTCCCGGACCTCATCTGTGTCTCCTCCTTTGGCTGGTCCTCATTTCTATCCTTTATAGTAAGACAGTAATTTTAAGGAAAACACTTTCCTTAGTTCTATGAGTCATCCTAGTGAATTCTCAAACTTGAGAAGGTAAGAGCTACTCCTGAATTTGTAGCCAGTTGGTCTGGAGTATGGGTGGCTCTGGGGACCGCCAAAATTGCAGCTAGTGTCTGAAGTGAGGGCAGATATGTTGGGGACTGTGCCCTTAACTGATGAAACTTGACCTAACTCCAGAGAGTTAACATCAGAATTCTTTGCACCATAGCTGTGTGAGTTGGGGTGATGATGAACAGATTGGGAATGGCCTAAGGATAAGGTCAGAGGGAGGAGAACAAAAATGACCCCCAAAAGGCCCATCAGAACCTCTTCCCCACCCACAAGCTCTTCCTAGCACATAGAGGCCCACTTGTTATTCTGTCATCTGTACTGTTGAAATGTTAAAATACTTTCATTCCCATTGGTAAAGAGCACTGCCCTGGGCCTCCAGTGCCCCACCCTACTTCTCCTCCAGGATCCAGGATCCCCCTCCGCCCCTCACTGACCGCCCTAAGACTCCCAAACTAGAGAGGTACCACTGCATGGCTCGCCCCCTGCCCACCGCCCTGCGGCAGGCCACATCCATTCTGACTGGTGTCCCATGCCCCCATTCTGTTAAATATTTTACATTTCAGCTCTGAATGCAAGGGTCTCTGTAGGGGAATCTGTCAGTACAAACCATATTTTCCAATCTTGAGCTTTGCAAGGATTTTTTTTCAAGAAAGTCTGGTCCAAATCAAGGCTTCAGGCCTAGAAGCCTGATACCCAGACAATAATAGAGGAAGTAACTGAGGAGTGAAAAATTCAGGCAATTTGGTTATTTGGCAGCACGTTGATTTAGAAGCATCTATTCATCAGACTGAATTCAGTTGAGTTTTCTTTTTCCTTTTCCTACATTCAGCAAAATGAGAGTTAGCCAGCTTAGCCTGCACCTAAAATCTCAGTGTGTAAAGAAAGCACTCTAATTACTCCGTTTCCTCAGTCGGGTATTTTGACCAATTCTAAGACACATAAATAAGCCTGTTATTCAGGCACAGAGGAGAGTGGGATTTATTAATTTAAATGAGTTGATATGGAGGTCTCTGGGGAAAGAAGTCTGCATTATTCACTTGCTAGTCCCAGGATGTAATTTACAATGAATTTTCCCTTTATGTTTTGGACCCAGTTGAAGCTAGGGCATAAATTTCAAGTTATTATTATTATAATTCATTATTCATTGAATGTTGACTCAGTGTAACACAAGCAGTGGCAGAAAGACACTATCCTCCCAAAGGGCAGGAAAGCCACGTCCCTGACAATTCTGCAGGGAAGTGTAAGGAGCTTCTGGGATCAGAAGAGGGTGCTGACTCCTGGCAGGCAGGGTAGAAATGAAGGCTTCCTGGTGACTTGGCCACATATTGGGCTATTTGCTGACCTTAATTCAGACAAAGAATCCAGTAGGGTGGGGAGGGGCCAAGGCAGAGGACAGGAACAGAAGCCAGGCCCTGGAGTGGGGGTGGGGTGGGGGTGAGGCTAGCAGAGGTTTCAATTTGGGGACCATTCACTCACTTTGACTTGCTGGTACTGGGTTAAGAACTAGGGTTTGGGTAGGTGGGAGTGAGTCAGGCCTAGGCATTCATTTCCTGCTAACACCCCCACCTTCCTGCACTTCTCCCCATCCTCCCTCTCTCACCCCTGCATGCTCCCTCAGGAGTAGAAGTGTATCTCTTTACTCCTCAATCATGCCAAACCATTGTGCAGCTCAGAGGCACAGGCCCGAGTGACAGAACATTTTAAAACTAGCAACAAAAAGCAATTAAGTGCCCTTTGGTGCTGCCTGTAAGTGTGATAGAAATTAGACAGGAGACAAAAATGATTTCAGAATGCCAAGATGGGCTGACGGTGGCAATGCAATGACATCCCTTGCTGCGGCTGTCCTTCAAGCATTAATTGAGCATCAGTTGTATGCCAGATTGTGTGCTATATTCTCCAGGCATTCACTGTTGGGTATGGGGATAGGGGTGGGGGGGAATGTGTTCTGCCAGGGAAGGGATCTGGGGGTGCGGGGAAGTGACGTAACCTCACAAAGCCTCAGCTGCCTCTCTGTAAAAGGGCGCCAGCCCACCTCGCAGGACAGCTGTAAGGGAAATCCGTGCAGTGGTCAGCAGAGCACACAAGGCAGGTTAGCTCTTTATTTCTGCCATTCACAATAGCGTTACTTATACACTCTGTGCACTGAAAAGCTGTGCTTTCACCCAGCGACTGCTCTGATTTGAAATATTCAGGGTAAAATACATAGACACAAACACCTCTTGTAACCATACAGTATGATGAATTCTCACAAACTGAAAGCACCTATGTCATTCATACCCAGCTGGAGAAGTGGGGCATTACCAGGACTCCCAGTTGGGTCCCTGTGCGCTTCAGCTGTCACTGCCCTACCCCCAGGGAGAACAATGGTGAATTAGTTTCTCCCGTGTTTGTACTTACTGTATAAATGGAATCGCACAGCATGTACTCTTTTGCATGTGACTTATTTCTTCAACCTTCTGTTTGGGGAGGTGTTCACCGCTTTGCAACTAACTTGCATTCATCAGTGAATTTTGCAACTAATGGTATCTTTATGGTGCTCAGTGCCCGTGATGGCCCATCTCGGGAAACCCCACAGGACCGCGCGGGAGGCCTTCTGCACACCCTTCCCTTGCCCCCTCCTTCCCCTCGGCCCAGTGTCCTCCCAGTCTTCATTCTGGCTCTTTCTGTGAAGTGTAAGGATCTTTATGACTTGTCTCAAGTCCCATTTGGAATAATATATTTGGAAAAGTAACCATAATAATGGAATTACTCTTAGCTCTTCCTGGCGCAGTCCGGGGCTTCTCTCACTGTACACGTGTCTTCGAGGGTCATTGGTGATACGGCTGGAGGCCACTCGGTGGCTCACACGCGTGGAGCGTGAGATCGCTGTGTGCCAGCGCCCATCCCTGCCTCCTGCCCCGCTCTGACTCGGGAAATCTTCCTCACAGCATACGAAGGTCCCCGTTTTCAGTTAAAGAAACCAAGGCACAGAGAGCCTGAGTATCTTGCCCAAGGCCACCCAGCAGGAAAGCACGAAGGCTGGGATCAGGGAAAGTTTGCAGGCTGGTTCTGGAGCCCCAGTCCCCGCCAGCAGCCAGGCTCTCAGGAGCCACAGGATAGTCACCCCTTCGAAGCAGTGCTCCTGGCTTGCTCCCCTGAACCTCTCCTCTGCTACCGAAGCACCAGGGACAAGCCTGATGTGCAGCCGCTGGCAAGCGTGCGTGTGTGCGTGCGTGCACTCGCGTGCATGTATGTCTGTGTGCGTGTGTGCACGTGTGTGTGTGTGTGTGTGTGTGTGTGTGTGTAACTGGAAAGTGAGTGAAGCCCCAGATTTTAATGCAAATGAGCACAGGGCTGAAGGCTCCAGCAGAGCAGTCTTCTCCCACCCCCCCCCACCCCCCAGGCATAATTACCAGTATCTTCCGCAGAGCCTTGGGCAGCCTGCGATGGCGTCGACAGCTTTTCGTCACAGAGAGAGGATCCCTGTGAATCAAAGGGACCTGCTTGCAGAGGAAGAACCTTGCCTGCCCGGGGAGGACGACCAGAGCTGTTATCTGTGTAAGACACTTACCTGGATGAGCCAGATGAGAAGTTTTCATTTATTGACTTGGCCCGGGCTCTTTGGATACCTGATTTCCACACTTCGCAGCCATCCCTTAAGGCAGGAGTTATCATTTCCATTTTCCAGATGAGAAAACTGAGACTCCCCTGACATAATGTCCATTAATAGAAGCTTGGGCAATCTGGCTTGATTGGTCATGAAAAGGGACCCTTGGTGTTTGTTAAGGAGATAAATAAAGTTATTTTTTGCCACAAAATCAAAAGGCCAGGTTCTGCGGAGCAGGGGCCTGGGGGAACTTGGGTTCAACCCAAGCTGTGGCTGCAGGGGCAGAGGAAGCTTCCCCTGGTCTGGAACAGGCCCCATGCCTCCAGGAGGCGCAGGGCTCTTGGAAAGTACTGGGAGAACCCTCAGGACCCTCGGCCCCTCCCCCAGAAAAGCTCCTCAGGCTCCTGCCCCTGCTCTGGTTCCTCCCTTGGGCTTTTATTCTTCTTGCTACTTAATTTCTCAGTAAATTCTGTTGACAACTGGCCTGTGCTTTCTTCAAGAACAATACACACCTTGTAATTTATAAATCATTCCATCAGTAATTGCCTGCAGAACAAGTAACCAAAGGCTGGGTGGAGAGCTCAGAGAGAAAGAAAAGGCCCGCAACATACAAGGGTGATGTTTACAGAAATAGACATGGGCCAGACTCCACCCCAAATCCAGGGCTGTGAAGGGGCTCCCTGTTGTCAGTGAATAATTCCTGCTGTCACACGTAGAACACAGGATCACTGCTGTCATTACTGAACAACCCCTGTACGTGGCATTTCTCAGTTAGTATCTGTAATGCATGTGATAAGCCTGCAAGTTGACATTATTCTCTCCCTCTTGCACATACAGGAGCCACGGCTCAGATGGGTTTGGGACAGGGAAACTGAAAGGACCCCAGGAAAAAAAACCCCATTTTTTCCCCTTCATTTCCTTTCCAGCTTCCATTTTTGCTAGGACCTGCACCCCCACCTCACTCTACACCTGCCTTGTAATGCCAATAGCATATGTCCTCCTTGTAAGGGACAAAGAGGTGATGATATCTTTGGAGTCTTCCAGCACAGTAGATGATATCTAAGGAGCAACCAGGCGGGGTCGTCTTGAACGTTCTCCAAGACCATTGCCTCTAAACACCTTGATGCTGATGACGGACCAGAAGGCAAGCTGAAGACAAAGCATAAGCTGACACCCCGCAACCTCCCCGCCCACACTCCTGGGTGGGACAGTGGGACATTCTTCCAGGAAGCCCCCAACTATCTTGGTGCTAAGACCTTGCTAGAGGGAAAAACAACCTTGGCTCGATAATGGCAAGGCGTCTGGTATCCTGTGCGTCTTCTTTAACAAATGAAAGTACTTTCTCAACCTCTTTTTTTTCCCTTACCTCCCCCAACCCCATACTATATAATCAGCCACCCCTCACAACCTGGGACAGCAGCTCCTTCTGCCCATGGGTCCTGTCTGCATGCTTTAATAAACCACCATTTTGCACCAAAGATGCCTCAAGAATTCTTTCTTGGTCGTCGGCTCCAGACTCCACCCCACTGAACCTCACCTATATTCCAAAACCACATCAATGCCAAGACCCCTGGCTTCAGGGTGTGAGTGACTTATGGAGGACACCTGGGCCCTCTCCTTGTTCTTCCCAGTTTCTGGATGCCTAAGAGGGCATGTGCACCAGACCACAATCGCCAATTAAAACCCCAAAGACAAGACCCGTGTCCCTTTCCTTTCTGAGTCTCCCAGATGGTCCGTCTGTATCTGCTGTGCTCTCTCTACATCTTCAATAAACTCTCCTCTCACCTCCTACTGGCTCATGTCTGATTTCCATCCTGGGTGAAGCCAAGGACCTTTGGCTTGTCCTCTGGGACCCCCTCTCTTGGTCGTCAGACCTGGTCTGCCTGCATCAGGCTCAGTAGTCTGCCCAAGGTCAGGCAGTTTGCCAGGAGTCCAGCCTTATTTGGACTGACTGTAACTCATGCAGGCTGCCTCAGTCTCTTGTGGGCAAGGGCCCATAAGGGTATTTGCAGCCATGGTAAGAAATAGATTTGACATCTCCCTGTCCCTTTGTCCCTTGGGACCTACTGCCCTCTACCCCAAGAGGCATAGGGACCTGCACACGTGGCTCTGTTTTCCTCAGTCTTCTGGGGCCACTGGGTAGCTCAGCAGGACATGGAAGGGAGGACAGTGAGGCTGGGACATTTTCTCTCCAAGCTTCCTGCTCCATTACAGCAGGCTGGCTGTCCTTCCACTAAAGGCCAAGTCTTCTCTCAAGGTGGCCTTTTCCTCCCAACGCCTCTGTTGGGTTCTGGAAAGCATTCCTTCCCCATTTTCCTTCTGCCCAAGGGGCAGTAACATGTCTGCTGCTGCTAGCCCCTGGGTCCTGCACATTAGTTTCCCTACTCCCTGGTTTTGTAAATAGTCTATTAAACCCTTCTCAGATTATTATTTAAGTGTGTCTTCTGTTTCCTCTTGGGACCCCAACTGGTATGGTGACCCAGTGTGTGCACACATGATGCAGGAAGGCCGGATCCGAGGACCCACAGGACCAGCCAAGAGTGTCTTTGGCTTTGCACTGGGTGGAAGTCAAATGCGAGTCAGCAGGAAGTGAGACCAGAATTTATTGAGGCTATATAGGGAGATGCAGACAGAGTGCTGGGAAGCATGACTCTCGTTTTCGCTTGGGATCTGGTTTTCATTGAGAATGGTGGTCTGGTGCACGTGTCCTCAGGCATCCAGGAACTGGTCGAACATGGACAAGCACTCAGGTGTCCCCTGTAAGTCACTTCTGCCCGGGAGCCAAGGGTCCTGACATCAAGGGTCCTGACATCAGTGGTCTTGAAAAACGATTATGATGACCTCACCTGGAGCCTGCGTAGAAGTATGTATTGTGCTGGAAGACCCCGAAGAAATCATTAGCGCCTTGACCTTCATAAGGACATACGTTAGGGCGTGTGTAAAGCAGGGGCGCAGGTCCTAGCAAGAATAGAAGCAGGAAAAGAAGCAAAGGAAAATAAAAACAGCTTTTTTTTTTTTTATGGGGTCTCTTTAGTTCCTCTCTCTTTCTCTCTTTCTCTCGCTCTCTCTCTCATACACACACATCCCTGAAACACAACTTTCAAGAATACTTTCCATTCTGACATGCCCTTCCTGCCTTACTAACTCATTAAAATTTATTTTCAGGACTCTCGTTTTGAAAAACACCAGTTTAGATGACACCCACGGCGAGGTCCATGGTGATCATCCAAGCCAGTCCTGTCTGGAAAAAGAAACTGAGGCTAAGAAAAAAAAGTACTTGCTCAAGGGAACTTGCTCCAGGCAGAGGCTGCTCTCGTGCCCAGATCCCATCCTGCAGGGTGCCAAGCCCAGCAGTCCTACTGCCCTTGCTTGGGTGACCTTGACTCTCTCATGTCCTTCTTTCCGTGAGAACTGGCTGGAAGATGGTTACCTCCTTACTAACCAGCTTCCCCCATCTCCGTGCTGTTTTCTGAGTGCCCCTGCTTACTTTTTCTCTCCCGAATGGCACTGCCAGGGTTTACAGAGGCATCCCTTGTCAGAGCTGGAGGAGGCCTTAGCAATCCTTCAGGCCAACCCTCTCGTTTTACAGGTAAGGAAGCATGTCACCTGAAATACGACATACCGTTAAATCAGCACAGTCTGATTCATAGCATGTTGGCTGAGGCCTAACATAACAGAGGGAAATGTCCACATATTCTACAATGATAGGCAAAAGTACGGGGGGTGGGTCTACAGCACGCACGGTCAAGGAGCACCCCAAAAGTCAAGAGGGGCCCTGCCATGATCCGCCATAGCTCTCCTGCTTCCTCTGAAGGAAATGGAATCAGGAGGCATTCACGGTGGCAGGAAGGAAAGTCTGAGATTTCCCCCTGATCCTCAGGAACAGGGTTCCGGCCTGGGAATCAGCATTGCTAATTGGGGTTAGGAAGGCAGAGGGTAGGACTGGGTGAGAAGGGTCCCCCTGGTGCGGTGACTCACATTCTCAGTGGCCGAAGCTCCTCTTCCAGTCTCTGTGTCCCTGGCCTCCAAAATCGGGACAACTTTAACCCTGAGGGTTAAAAGGCAGAATGTAAGAGGGGCGTTGGCAGGAAGGAAATATTACAATTTCTATGTATATTTATTTTTATCTTTAACAAATTTTTCTTTCTATCACTTAATATCCTGGCTCTTGGTATTACAAGTATAAAACTTACAGATTAATACACTTATTTGGGGAGTGAGAGCTAAAATGGGTTCATTCTTGGGATACAAATCTGAAAAGGTTCTAGGTCCATGCTCTGGGGAGCCAGGGCCTCTCAGTGTGGTCCACAGCTGAATCACCTGGGGAGATTTATTCTAGGGCCCCAGACCACCCTGCTGCAGCAGATTCCCCAGGTGTGGTGGGGGGCAGGACCAGGAATCTCCACCTTAAACAACCTCTCCATTTAAGTCTATGCCCCAGAATCCCTGATAGCTGTCGCTTGGCCTCTGTAGCAGTGGAAAGAACTCCCCTTCGCCCATAGGGGGCCCCTCTGTTCCCATCCCCAGAGCTGCATCTTGCCAAGAGTAGGTTATTTCTGTCTTCCATGCCTTGTACACAGGGGTGCCTGGCCAAGGGGGAGTGTGGGGCTGAAGTCCTCTGGAATGTTCTCTCTGTCATGGAAGCTGCATCTGCTCTGATGAAGGGGCACTTCCTTCTCACTGACACAGAGCTGCCCGGTGGGCTGGTGGCAGCGCTGGGCTGCTCTTGTTCTGCAGGCGGGGGAGGCTGACCACTCCCTCATACCAGACTGTGATCACCAGAGTGAGGGACAGTGAGGGGAGGGAGGAAATGTGACCAAGACACCCCAAGACTGGCCTAGGGCTTAGAAAGAACTTCCTCATGTGAGTGGTATGTCGCCCAGTGGAGGGACCCGAACAGGGGTTGAGCCATGCAATGAAAGGGTTTATTAAAGACAGCATACACTTGAGATATGGGAGCGGGGAGCTCAGGGGAGCAGTTATGCCCAGGGTTCGGGTCTCTGTCTTTTACTGACAGTTGTTAACCAAAGGGTGGAATATTTATTACTTAAGAAGGGGATACCTTTTGGAGCAGCATTTTATGCTTTTCTCCCTTACTTGGTTGGGGTCTCTGACCCTCTTGGTCTTGGGCCTGTCTGCTCTGATCTGGCTCCTTGTGGCCTTGTTTGTGGAATGTGGCAGGGCACGTTGCTAACTTTCCAGATAAAGGGGCTTGACTCCCCTTTGCTGGTTTCCAGGCACCTGTTAGAGCACAGCCAGCTGCCTACTCTAACAGGAGAACACACAGGTTGAAGAGCAAAGTCACAAAGGACCAACCTCAGGAGAAGGAGAAGAGACAGGAGAAAGTGGGATAGAAGAAAGAGCAGAGAGAAAATCAACAGGCAGAAGCAAGACAAAATCAGAGAAACAGAAAATTACCCTTGAGCTGGGGGCACAGTGAGGAGTGGACAGTAGGCAGTGCAGCATGCCTGCGCTGTAGGCAAAGTTGGGGAGAAGGTAGGGGATGTGGGAAACAAAGGCAGAGGAAAAATTATTAAATTTCCTTACCGCCTACAGCCCACTGACAAGTCCTTGAAACATGGAGAGTGATCTTTCTCTGGGAGCTCGGTTGCCTCGATGTTGACACTTTGCTAAGGGCAAAAGGCAACCTTAGCCTAACATTATCCCGACCCCCCAGGATCCTGTAAGTCTTCTTTAACATATAAAAATTCCTTTGGAAACTTCCTTTATCTCTACCCCCCAATATACATGTTAGCAAGCATCCTCCAAGCCCATGGCCCAGTGGTCTACATCTGAAGGGGCTCATAACTGAGCTTTTACTAAATAGTAACAAATGACCTTTTCCTAGGCTGGCCGCCGTCAAGGTCCTGGGAACCTTGCTTCCAAAATACCTGGGAGGCTTGTGCTGTCTCTAACCCCCTCCCAACTTGAAGGTATATAATCACCCTGAAGAATGAGCAAGGAACCCCGTGCAGGACTCGATCCCAGGACCGTGAGATCATGACCTGAGCTGAAGGCAGATGCTTAATCCACTGAGCCACCCAGGCACCCCTGTCAATACTTTTCTATTGGACACTGGAACCCGGTCACATCCGTGATTTACATCTGAGCCGTAAACCAGCAAATTACCAGCGGGCTGTTTTAGCCAGGATGCTTGCTTGCTGATGACATTTAACCTATTGCAATTCTCCAGGGTGATTGCTATTATCTCATTATCAGGAGTTTATCTTGGGAGCACTTGGGTTTTGCTGTTTTAATAACCAAGCCCTGGAACCTGTGCGTGGGGGAAAATGTTCCGTCTGATGAAGAGAAGCAGCAAGGCCAGCATCTTCTTGCACGGCTCAGGCCCGAGCTTATTTAAGAGAGCAAAAGTAAAAGGTGTGAGAGGAGCATTTGCTTGTCTAATTGGCCATCGATTTTCCTGGCAATAATTTGCAGCAAGATGAGGGACCTCTTAAAGGTCATGTGTCTGGGCATGGCTGGGTGAGGAGAAGGACTGAGGAAATTCTGGGTGGTTGCCTTTTCAAATGAGTTTGTTGATTTCCCTAGGCCTCATCCATCAGCTGATGAATGTCTATTGTTTAACTGGTAGTTCCTGCCCGGGTGGCCTGGCTTGCAGCTAGGATCAGTGGGATCTGCGTGAAGGCAAAGATGGAGGGCCTGCCCTGCAGTCTGGAATATCAAGGGCATTGTGTCCAGACCCCAAGGGCATGAACCTGCCCCAAGGTCGGTGATTCACTATGCAGCCTGGGGATAGAACAGGCCACTTCTGGGAAGCAGGGGTGGGCAGCTGTGCGTGTCCCAGCTTACACAGATCCGGGCTGCATCCCTGGCCAGGCCTCCACGCTAGTCCTGGCCTTGTGAGCTGCTGGAGCAGACCCTGTGTTCCCCAGATTTGACCCACAACTGACTTTAGAGTGTGCACAGGAGTCTCAGAGATCCCTGAGTCCATCTGCTCTCTTTCTCAGATGAAGTGGGGACCCATAACAGCCTCCATATCTCTGTACTCTGGTGTGCCCATCCCTACCTTATGTTACTATCCATTACCGGTGTGAGCTCCTGTGGTCCTCAATTCCCACAACGGAGCTCCCTGAAGCCGCAGCCTGCATTTGAATTGGGGTTTAGCACAGGACTCAACACTCCACAAATGTTCAGGACATGTTGGGCGGACTGACTGGATGAATGAATGAATGGAATGAATGAATGAAGTGACTTGCCCTGGGACCCATCGTTGGTGGTGGTGGAGCCAGAACCCCCCGCTTGAGCTCCAGTTGAGCTCCTTATACTGCTTCACCCCGTCTAGCAGGGGGTAGAGCAGGGGGGTTCAGCACACAAGCATCTGGCCCCTACTGCTGGAGTGAGTCCTAGTTTATTCTCCAGCTGTGCGGTAGCCACAGAGGCATGCCTCTCAGATTCCACTTCAAGAAGGAATTTGTTGCTCATCGGGGAGGAGGGCACTTAGTGGACAGCCTCAGGCTACAGCACCTTCAGGGTCCACCTCCTCTCTGGAGCCCCGGCCATCTCCTTCCAGTCAGCGACAGCAATGACCATGGATTCCTCTAGCATGCGGTCTGTTCTGGAGCTCCACATGGGGCTGGCTGAGACCCCATCACAGTGCATGGTGGTAGGAGGCACTCACACCCCCTTAACGTTCCTGGCTTTTGGGTCTGCATTATGGCTTGAGGGTTCTCTCTGCCCAATTCCACTCCCTCCCCCTTTTATATTTGTCACAGGCATTACTTCTAATAAGGCTCATTGAATCTTAACGTCTGCTTCCCAGAGGACCCAACTGACACAAGCTACGTGACCTGGGACAAGTCGGTCCCAGCCTTCATTGTTCTCATCTGTAAGCTGGGACTCAGGGCCATCTGGGCCTCACAGGGTAGTTGTGAGGAGTGACCGAATCCATACAGCGCTTGGCCCAGGTAAGCACCTGATACACGGTAGCCAGGGGTATTACTCAGAAATCCTGCTTTGTCCAGAGACTTCAGGTGCAGGGCTCCTGCATCTGGGTGAAGGACATGTGGCAAGTTGGAGCTCCTGGGACTGATTCCCAAGTGCTTCTGGAAGCATGTGAGGTAAGGTCATAGAATCACCAACTTTGGTTCCTTTTCCTGGACAGTTAACGGAGGGAACGGACAGAGGGCAGGGGCTGGGGGCCGAGGCTGAGCAGAGAGACTGTCTCTCTCTTGGGGAGGTGGCTTCTGAAGGTCAGCAGTGCCCACCACCTTAGAGACTGAGCCCGGACACGCACCATGTCCTGATCAAGACCCAACGAATTCCATCACCTGGACCATAGTGCTACGGGGGGAGAGAAGTGGAGGGGACACACAACAAATCTGGGTCAATGAGCTGTGAGATGTTTGTCAGAGGCTTCTCCAAAGCTACTCTCTCTCTCTCTTTTTTTTTTTCAGGGACTTCTCAGGAAGAGGCTCTACGTCCAGATGGTAGCACAGCCACTATTGCAGTGGTGGTAGTGGGTGGGGAGAGGCAGTTGCCAGAAGAGAAAACTGACCCAGGAGTAGAGCAGAGCCAAGGGAATGGCAAAGAAATGGGCTCAGAGTCCTGATGCCAGTGGGGAACCCTGGAACAAGCCATGCCTGAAACTAGCAAGACTCTTTCTCTGAACTTTTTAATCATTCATTCATTCAATTATGTTATCTAAGACCAAGCTAAGTGTTCTATCATTTACAATAAAAAGAATTTTAACAGATGCAATCAGGGAACTCAGAAAAGGGGGCAATGCTTCCCTCCCCTAGGTCACAAAGCAGCCAGTCTGTTCCCACACCCCTACATACTCACAAATAGAAGCAGGAAATAGGGGCTGACTTGCAACAGGACAGGAATAAATGCTGTGCTGCTCAGTGTGGCATCCAGAGGGAGTCAGGGGTTAAAGAGATCTATCCCAACACTTCCTAATCTTTGCCCCTCTGCCCCCAGCTCAAAGGGCCCAGCTACCCATCCCTTTGCTCAGCTTCCTCTTCCTAAATGTTATGCAAATTATCCTACAGCAACCTTTGACAGGTCCTGCTGAGTTAACAGAAGCTGGCCAAAGAAGGAAGGATTGAAGGAAGGAGGATTGTCTCAATCAAAAGGAGAAAGTGTCCATGGCCAATTAGGCCCTGCGTTATTTGATGAAGTGTGCCAGATTAACCACAATTATTAATTACAAGGTACCGAGGGCAGAAATGTAATGATCGACACCTTCTCTTTGTGGGAGGTGGCTGTTGGCAATCTGAGACCCTGATTAAAGCTAACAGAGGTCACCCTTCATCCTGAGGCTAGGGTGAGGGGGTCATTCTGTAGTCTTGGAAGTGGAGAATCACAGGGCCCGACTCGGTGCTCCTGGCCCACCTGACCCTGAAAGCAGGTCAAAGCAGTTCCAATTCTGGCCCGGGCTTCGTACGGCAAAGATGCTGGTCATCGCGGTGGGACATGACTCGGGTCCTAGCTCTGCCCTGGTGTACCAGGTGAGTCTGGACTAGTCATCCCATCTGGAATTCAGTCTCTCTTCTTGTTCTGGAATTAGTGTTTCTCAAAACAGCGTGCTATTGGCACTTGGGGTTGGTCAGTTCTCCTTGTGTAGGACTGACTATTCCATACATTGACCGGGGGGTACATTGATTAGGAATCCCTCCTGCCCATCCCAGATGCTGTGACAACCCCAAACCACAGGCCCATATTTCTACACGTCCCCTGGGGAGACAGTAGCACCCCTAGCTGAGAACCCCTCTCTGATCGCCTTCCTAGAGAGCTGGGTGGCTCCCTCTACCTCAGTGTCCTCATCTGAGAAATGGGGATCTCAATGTGCCTTCTTCATGGGGCTCTGGAGACTAAATGAGGTGTCCCTGGTGAAAACAAAGAACAGTGCCTGGCACGTAGTCAGTATGAGAGCTGTTACCTGGTATGATGTATGGAGCCCCCTCCCGAGAATTTACTCTCTAACTTCAACCCTACAAAGTCCATGCCATTATTCCCATTTTACAGATGGCAGAAGGAGAACCTGAGAGGTTAAATAACTTGCCAGGTTTCATCAATAGGTCAGTGACTTCCTAGCCTGGCCCGTTAGTGGCCCGTTTGTGGGGGACATGACAAGGCCAGGCACATACTGACCTCTGTCATCAGTTGTCTGTGGTGTAGGGGTGGAGAAAAGGCAGGAGAAAAAGGTGTGGGGGGGATGCTTTGGGTGATTGCTGTCAGCATGGGGATACAGACCGGAGGCGAGGGCCTTCCTGAGACGGTCCAGCTGCACGCATCTCAGGCACCCCATCTGTAAAATTAAACTGGGGTTCAAGGGGGTCTTTCCCTCACTGGCTTGATTGAGATGGTGTTAAAGGGCAGGAAATGGGGGCTGAACTCCAGAACCAGGTCTGTAATAGCAAGGCTGGAGGGGACAGGAGTGTTGGCCCTGGGGGGGTGGGACTGCTCCTGGGGCAACTGCAGGAGGGGAATCACACTGGCAGAACATTTTGTCCTTATTGCTGGGGGCAGCAGAGGGAGCTGAGGAGAGTGGAACAGGCCACAGAGTTCTCACATGCAGACATTCAGAGCTCAGTCAGAGTATCACAGAGAAGCCACAGAAAGTTCAGGGACACCCTGGGGGATGGGAGGCAGCCACTTCCCTGCCAGTTTCCACTCTGCACTGTGGTCTACAAGGCCCGGTGACATCTCCACAGTACCTACTCCAGCCTCTCTGACCTCATCTCTGCGCCACTAGGTCTAGACACACTGACCTTTCTGTTCCTCTTTTCCTACCTCAGGGCCTCTGCACTTGCAGTCAGTGCAGCCTGGAATGATTTTCACCTGGACCTTCTTATGGCTGGCTGCTTCGTATGATTTGATCTCAGATCAGAAACCCCTGTTCATAAAGGCCTTCCCAAACCACAGCTGAAATAGCCATACAAGCCTGCCCAACATCGGTGACTTTTATTTTCTTCTTAGCACTTACCATCATTTAACATGGTTTGTTGTTTATCAGCATAATATTGTGAGTTCCTAAACAGTGCCTGGCACTTAATAGGTCCTCAGTGAACATCAAATAAATGAAGAATGGAGACATGCTTCTGATGTCA
The DNA here is from genome assembly GCF_002007445.2 of Ailuropoda melanoleuca. NCBI lineage: Eukaryota > Metazoa > Chordata > Mammalia > Carnivora > Ursidae > Ailuropoda > Ailuropoda melanoleuca. Next base: position 1,762,928 of record NW_023234215.1, on the reverse strand, counting down.
GCAAATGGTCTAAGGGAGAAGACAAAAGACTGCCCTCAGGGAGCCCCAGTCTGAGGGAGGACAAAGAGTTGTTTCTCTTGAGGCAGTAGTTTATCAGCAAGTACAAACCAAATATCTAAACCTGAAGGAAGTGTGGGTGAGAGGCCATGGGCTTCTAAGACTCAGTCCATGGAGGACTTCCCATAGGTAGCTGCCTCTGGAAACAGTGACCCTACATCTCAGACACATCAAAGGAGTCTCTGCCTAGTACACCAACTATCGCTCTAAATCGGAGCCAGTCAAAGTGGTCATGGTCAGATGTGGGTAGGGAGTGTAATTAGTGACAAACCCCACAGATCCTTCTCCGCAGAACCAGACACACCGACCTGACCACTCCTTTATGCAGTGTAAATACTCGTCTACCTCTTGATTGGAGAAAAGAGCAGACACAGGCCATTCCTTCTGTCTGCTTGGAACCCCTCCCCTCTTCACCACCTTCCCTTGGCCTTTCTTCCATCCTGCCTTTATAGAATCTAGGCCCACTGCAGGGTACAACTCACTTTGCAGTCTGTGAGTGGCACCTACCTGGAGTTGTACAGTGCACAACCTGTACTGTTGTATGCAGCAGCTCTGATAAATTTCCAGTTTCAGGACTCAAAGAGACCTCAGAAAGCCTACAGCAATGTCTCTCAACTTTAAAATGAAGAAACGGTGGGGCTCTTAGGGGAGATACAACTTTTCCAAGGTTATGGAGTGGTGCCTTAAATAAATGATTGGAATGTGAACCCACAGCTCTTGGTTCCCCGAGCGAGAAGACGATCTGCCCACTGCATCTCTTCTTCCATTCCTCTAAGTCTCTATTAAAATGCCCTCCTTTCCTTCCCCTTCAGCACACCCATGCTCTCCATTCTGCTGTCAGATTGAGTACACGCCATGCTTTGAGGTCTTCCTAAGTAAGCTGTATAACCAAACTGGGACACTAATCATTTGTCCACTCCAGAGTGGGGACCCTCTGAGGTCAGAGGTCCTTGTCTGTATAAGGGTTAGTAATGGGGTGAAGAGCAATGAAGGGGATGACCTTGGGCAGTCTACTCAGTCTTTCTAGGTTTCAGGTTTGTCAACTGTAAAAGGAGGCCAAAATCACCCTCATTCTTTCCCCCCACCCCCGTCCTCCAGTGTAGTGACTATTACATAAGGTAATCTATGTAAAGGGCCTAGCTTGGCACCAGGCACAAAGGCTCACACCATGGCTGCGCCTGTCCCTCTAAAAGTTCCCTGCTCCCTGAAGCCCTTCTCAGCCTGTGTACTGAGTGTGCATTATGGCTCTTCCCTGTGGAAGCCGTTTAAAGGCAGGAACTGTTTGGGAAGACATAAAATCCTTGGCACAGCTCAGCCATTACTGGAGATGTTTAACCAGCCTGCGTTCACAGGAAAGGGACATGCATGAAAGCGTTTTACAAGGGGAGAGCGGAGCCCCGTGCCAAGCCAAGATGAAGGCTTGATTTTTCTAAGTAGACATTTAGGATTCTACTGATGCTTTGCTAACTCCCAGTCAAATCACGACATCAAGGAAAGAAAAACTCCATTTTCTACTAAGATGTTGAAATGGCCCTTTCCAATTAGGCAGTGGACTCCAGGAGGGGGAGCCCAGGCAGGCAGCCCAGAGCTGTGTCTGCTCATCTGTGTGTTCCAGGGTCTGTGAGCCCCTCAGAGCTGAGCCTGCACGTCCTGAGTGAGGGGTTGGGCTCCAAGCGACACCCTGTCCTCCACGTCTTTCACTACATTAGGTCCCTGCTTGTCCCTAGGAGGGATGTGAGATTGTTCATTACTAGTCAGTTACGTGTTTTGCATACATTCATTGGTCTGATCACTACTTTGAATTAGCAAAGACCAGGACTCTCATAAAATTGCCCACAAGATGCAAGTATGTGCAAACGACACCATCTATCTGGAACTCTCCAATCCCTGGCTCTCCACAGGTCCTTGTCTACCAAGAGACTCAGCTCAAGCAGGGATGATGATAGCAATAACAACAAACATTTGTATGGCCCTTATTCTGCCAGTCACTAATTGCTTTCCATGTACTAACTCATTTCATCTTTTTTGTATCTACAGTGGCTCAAACGATGGCCACGGATTCCTTCCACTTCTCCCACTGGAGAGATGGGGTCTATGACCTCTCACCTTGAAACTGGGAAGGCCCCAGGTCTGCTTTGACAAAGAGAATGTGGTAGAGGTCATGCTGTGCCAGTTTCCAGATCAGGCCTGAAGATCCTAGCAGCTTCCACATCCCTCTCTTGGCACAGTCTCTTTGAGAGCCCTGGGCCACCATGCAAGGATTCTGGCTAGCCCAGGATGGTCATGCTGGAGGAGGCCTATTGGAATGCTCTAGTCGACATCCCAGCTAGATCCAGCCTTCCAGTCATGAGAGTGAAGCTGTCTGAGACCCTCCAGGCCACCTGAATAAATGTTGAGTGACCTCAGCTGACACCACGCAGAGCAAAAGCATCAAATAGCCAAACCCTGCCTAAGCACCTGACCCCCTAGGTCGTGAGATATAAGGAGATGGCTAGAATACTTGTTCCAGAGCAGTGGGTAATCAGCACAACCACCTTCGGAGGTAGGTACAATGGGATACCATTCAACAGTTGAGAAGACAGACACCAAGAAGTCAAGTAATCTGCCCACGATCATAGAACTATCAAGTGCTGGGGTCAGGATTTGAAGCCCAGACAGCCTGTCTCCAAAGCCTACGCTCCCTCCTCTTCTCTGAACCCTGTATTGACTGTTCTCCTAGCTGTCCTAACACCTCTTGAACTTACCCAGGGGCAAATCTACTACCTACTAGATGCAAAGTCCGCAAGAGCCGGGTACCGAGTGCTGGTATCCTTTCAGTTCCATTCCTACCACAGAGGAAAAATGCTCAGTGTTTGTTGAAAGAGTGGAGGGGGTGGATGAATGGCTGGCTGGCTGGATGGGTGGATGGACTTGGATGGAATAGAACCTGAAAGATGTAGAGGAGCTCGAACCTTTTGGGATAGAGGCATATTAGAGGCACCGTGTGAGGATCAGTATGAGGGAAGCAGAGGGCCCTGAAGGTGAGGAGAGCCANGAGCCGCACCACACAGAGGGGAAGCAAAGGCCCCCTTCGCTGATCAGGTAGTTCTTCCCCAGTGCACTTTCTTCTGCAGGGCCTCACGAAGAGTCACTCTTTGCAAGTAGGGATTGATTTTGAAAAGCACTTATTTGTTTTAAAGACTTTATTTATTTATTTGAGAGAGAGAGAGAGAGAGAGAGAGAGAAATAGCATGAGCTGGGAGAGGGGCAGAGGGAGAGGACCCTGGGATTTTGACCTGAGCTGAAAGCAGATACTTAACCAACTGAGCCACCCAGGCACCCTGAAAAGTACTTCTATTTTAGTATTATATGCCTCTAATATTTTTTTTTAAAATCAGGCTCCGTGCCCAGTGTGGAGCGCAAGGTGGGGCTTGAACTCAGGACCCTGAGATCAAGACCTGAGCTCAGATCAAGAGTTGGATGCTTAACCAACTGAACCACCCAGCCCCACCCGCCCCCCTTTTAAGCACAGTCTTAACAAGGACCAAAAACAGAGTCACCAAGAAATAAACATGTCAGGAACCAGGACTGTCTAGTCACTATCTGAACACTAATTTTACCTCTGAATGTCCTAGCAGCCCAGGCAAAAAGGAAAATACATTGTAGTTAAGGGTTCTGATTTGGGGGAGGTTGACTGATTTTTTAGATCCAGAACCAGCAACCCCCAATAACTACATGTACAAAAGAGTCACCTCCCACACTCAGGCAGGAGCCCCTCCAGACACATGTAACCCACATTTTCACCATCAGCCCACCCTGGGTGCAATGGAACTTGTTCTGTCATTTCCTCTGCCATTGTCAAATGGACATTAGCCTGAGATCATTCACCTCTCAGACATGATTCCTCAGTTCTGGAGGTCTTGTGCTTCTGGCAGAGTAGTCAGCACCCTCAAAATCTTCCAAAGCTCTGGAACCTTCTAGAGAAACGAATCTCTGGACTCCTTCCACCAGCACTCTTCTCTTTAATATTCAAGGGAAAAAAAAAAAAAAAGAGGATTTTTCTTATCTTGTCAAGAGTATTTTTTCCAGAAAGAACGGTCACTCTAAACCCCAATGGAAATTTCCATTGAGGCCTTTTTATTTTCCGTGACCCATTACACGGAGCAGCATTAAACCTACAGGATACAATCCCTGAGATGCCCATAGTTAGCTTATAGTTCACAGGAGCAGGTATAAAGTGGCCAACGGGCTTATGTGGGAAGATGGAACTTCTTCTGCAAATGGCATGGTCTCTGCTCAGGGTTAAGAAAGAGCGACTTGTCATTTCAAGGGGGATTTATTGCACAGATGCTCTTACAGAGGGTGTTGGTTACACAACAGTTGATCCAGAGATGTTCGTTGTCTCATTAACCCCATGAGAATGACCAGCAGATTCTGAGCTATGAAAGAAGGCGATGGGGACCTCCACGCTTAGACATCCCCCCTCCCCGCCTTGCCTCCCACCAGCCTCTACTACCTGGCCTGCTGAAGGCAGGTAATCATCTGACCTGAGGAAAATACTAATCCTAAGCCTGATTCACTGTGCCAGTGCCCCTCCCTGCCACCTCCCATCTCAACACACACACACACACACACACACACACACACACACATACACACACACACATTCAATTTCCCCTGTCTCTGTTCAGGGAAGTAATTCGCTTTACTACCGCCTTGAGTAAAATGTGAATCGCTAAGCAAAGAACTATCAGACACAGACAAACCCAAAGATAAATTGTTTTTGGAAAGTTGTTGTTTCCAAGCACCCAAAGTCAGACTTCTCTAATGTTAGTGAGGATGTGAAGAAATACAGGCTCACAGGGCCATTGGGTATTCCCTGAACACGTCCCTTTCTATCCCTCCCTCTGGACCTTCACACTTACTGTCCCCACCACCTGGAACACCTTCTGACTGCCATCTCTTCCTGGCAAATGTCTTCTATCCTTCCAGAGGCAGACATTCCTGATCTCCCCATCTCTGCACAAGCCCCCTGAGGCCAGGGCCTCCACATTCTCATCTCACCGTGTGACTTTGTGGTTAACAGTGCATGCTCTAGAGTCAGGGCCTGGGCTCAACTTACGATTGCTACTTACTAGCTGTGCAATTTTGCCCAAGTTACTAAATCTCTCTGTGCTTCAGAATCCCTTCCATGAGATGAGGACAATAACCATGTCTACCTGAATGAATGTTAACTGTGGTCATCTTCATCCCTTGGGGGCTGCAAGCACAAGGCTGGGCACACAAAGGAGCTCAGATAGACTCCTAAACTGAATTGTGCAAATAAGGGATTGGCTGCAGTCCACTGGGAAAGTGGGGGCATAGAAACAATAATGCAATAAGGGCAGCTCCAAGAGAAACATGGGGCCCAGGGAGGAAGTTGTGGCTGGATGTCCAGCCCAACACACCCTGATTGCCTCTACCAGGCCCTGAGGTTTTTCTCAGCACCAACCCCCACCTCCTCCTTTGGACTCAGAGACCATCCGACTTGAAAGGAAACTCCTGCCTCAGATCTGTTCTGCAGGGTGCTGTGAGCAGGGTGCTGTGAGCAGGGTGCTGTGAGCAGTAACTGAAAAATGTTAAAAATGTTAAAAATCAGCTCTCTGGAGAAAGGGAGAAGGCATCATGATTAGTAGTGTTTGCCAATTTCCCTGGTATAAATACTACCGACCATGACTGATTGCAAGCTACCGACATACCGTCAATGAATGCACAGTTCAGAGATGCCCAGTAGTGCTCCATTTTATGTTATTTCCACTAGACGCCTACAACAGATATAAATAATCTGAAGAGTATGGATCATAGTAAAATGTAGCTAAATACTTAGGAAATGATGGGTTTTGAATATTTATTGGTTTTCTTTTTGATGTAATATTTGATATACTATTTAATAATTATTTAATATTATTTAACATTTTAAATATTATATTTACATAACATACAGTATATATAATTTATATAGTATGATTTTATTTTTTTAAGTCTTTTTTTTTTAGTGAAATCTCTACACCGAACATGGGGCTTGAACTCATGACTCTGAGATCAAAATCCCAAGCCCTTCTGACTAAGCCAGCCAGGCACCCCTATATAGTATAGTTTTAAAATTACAGTTGTGTTTTAAAAGCAAAAACTTTCTGAAAAAATTTTCTGTCAAAATGTCTGAAACTTTAACAGTTGGCTCCCCCCTCGTTAGCAACTTCAATGCTCTTTGCAAAGCATATTCACCTCAGGCCTTTGCACTTACAGTTTCCCCTGCCTGGTATGCTCTTTCCCCAGAGAACCCTTTGATTCCCTCCCCACTTCCTTCAGCTCCTGTTCAGGGATCACTTTGTTCCTTATTTAAAAAACTTCTCTGGCCATTCCTTTTTTATTTTTTTTAAGTAGGCTCCAAACCCAGTGTGGAGCCCAACACAGAGCTTGAACTCAGGACCCTGAAATCAAGACCTGAGCTGAGATCAAGGATCAAGAGTCAGATACTTAACGGACTGAGCCCCCCAGGCGCCCCTAGCCATTCTATATAAAATAGCAGCACCCCCTTCCCTCAGTACTTCCTAACCCCCTCACTCAGCTGTATTTTTCTCCAGAGCCCTTGACACCATGGTGGTCAAGATAACCAGATAGTGTTACCTGTTATCTGTTTAATCATTACCATCTTCCCCCAGTGGAAACTCCCTGAGAACAAGGATTTCTGTCCATTGTGTTCACTGATCGCTAAATTGTGTCTGGCAGATAGTGGGTGCTAAATACATCTTTGTAGAATGACTCAGCACTTACAGGTCTCCACAGCCTGCAAGGGGCGGCCACCCTATCTCACCTGCTTGTGTTGACAGCAGGGCGGTTATGAGGACTCCCATTTTGCACAGAACTCCCTCCCTCACCGTAGAAATTAGGAGGTTTACAGATACAGCGGCTTCTCTGAGACCACAGCTGGCGGAAGATCTGCCAGACCAGCTTGCAGTCCTCTTGACTGCTAAACCAAGGCTCTGCCCCCAACATCGCGATGCCTCTCACAGAGCATAGGAGGAACCCCCCTGGGTGATACACCCTGAAGGCCCAGAATATGCAGGTCATACTCTGTACCGCCTTTCCCGAGCCCCCACTGTGAAGTTTCTGAGCACATGAACTGCCCAGTAAACATGTGTCTAGGGTGAATGAAAGGCAGACAAGCTTTTTGTTTTTGTTTTTTCCAATGCCCTCTCTCACCGCCTACCTAAGTCCCATCCTTTCTACCTATAAGATCTCTTTATCAGGTATTGAGAAACTCTAATGTAGCCACCAGGATCAAGCTTTGTCTGCCAAGGCTTAAACATTTTTTCCGATCATAAGCAATCACAAGCATCTTCAGCTCCTATTGAGCCCAAGAATGTGCTCAATAACTAAATGCTGAGGGGCACCTGGGTGGCACAGCGGTTGGGCGTATGCCTTTGGCTCAGGACATGATTCTGGCATTATGGGATCGAGCCCCACATCGGGCTCCTCTGCTATGAGCCTGCTTCTTCTTCTCCCACTCCCCCTGCTTGTGTTCCCTCTCTCGCTGTCTGTCTCTATCTCTGTCATATAAATAAATAAAATCTTTGAAAAAATAAATAAATAAATGCTGAAAGAATGAATAGTTGCATGGATGCGTAGATAATGTGTGTGTGTGTGTGTGTGTGTGTGTGTAGGTGAGAGTTTACTGCACTGATGGTGGGATTTTAGGCATCCCATGGGAAAGGGAAAGAAGGAAGGGTCTTCTGGAGCCATAGCACACTGAAGGGCCAGCAATGGCCCTTCCCCATCCCAGCCCTGAGATACAGGGTCTGCCCCAGAATTAAACGATGTGTTGAAAGGGTAGCAGAGGGAGTTGTTCATTTTTCTGATGACTAGTGGGCCCAGCACCTGCTCCAATCTCCTTGTTATTCTTTGAGGGATGCTCTTGCCTTGCAGGGAGGAAAGAGAGGGGGTTGGTGGGGAGGGGGCAGGGGAGCCAGGCTCCACGGGTCACCTTCCAGAAAATGAGATGTCAGCTGGCAGAAAGGAATTAATGAAAGGAAGTGGGCCCTGCCAACCCAGCTTCATTCTTCGTAAATCTTGGGTTCCAGACATTTCTCCAAGTCCTCCACTTCTCAAAGGAGCTGCTAGAAGCCAAGCGTGGAGAAGTGGGTGTGTGTATACAGGGGTGTGTGTGTACTGGGGGGGGGGGGGGGGAANTTGCAGTTACCTGGTTTCCAGTTCTTCTGAATCTTGCTTGCTTATAAAGGGGAAATATTGGCTGTTTCCTAGACACCTTTTCCCAGAGAGGCAAGTTGGGGAGAATCTAAGCCTTCTAGAAACTTGGGAAGTAGGAGCTGAAATTGCCTTTGATGACTGCAAGTCTTCCCAACCTTTTCCAAAGCTGAGAATGACCTGCTGTAATTGTCCAGTCATACAAACTAGGCCAGCGGGTCTTTCTTTAGCAGATAACAGACTCACCCGGAGAGCTGGTGCAAGCAACTGAGGGCCCTGCCCCCAGATTTCTGATTCAGTATCTCAGTGTGGGGCCTGACAACTTGCATGGGCTGGATAACAAATCTGTAGATGTGCCAGTTGCTGCTGCTCCTGGGACCACACTTTGAGAATCACTGCCTTAGGCTGGTTCCCTGCACCGGAATCTCCAGAAGGATCTGGAAGCTATTTTCACAGCTCCCAGAGAGGCAAGTTGGGGAGAATCTAAGCCTTCTAGAAACTTGGGAAGTAGGAGCTGAAATTGCCTTTGATGACTGCAAGTCTTCCCAACCTTTTCCAAAGCTGAGAATGACCTGCTGTAATTGTCCAGTCATACAAACTAGGCCAGCGGGTCTTTCTTTAGCAGATAACAGACTCACCCGGAGAGCTGGTGCAAGCACCTGGGGGCCCTGCCCCCAGATTTCTGATTCAGTATCTCAGTGTGGGGCCTGACAACTTGCATGGGCTGGATAACAAATCTGTAGATGTGCCAGTTGCTGCTGCTCCTGGGACCACACTTTGAGAATCACTGCCTTAGGCTGGTTCCCTGCACCGGAATCTCCAGAAGGATCTGGAAGCTATTTTCACAGCTTCCCAGGTAATTCTTGGCATCATGACACTCTAGGAAGCTACTAAAATGTGAAGACCACCTGTAGCAAAAGCACCTGGGACCATTGTTGAAATGCAGGTTCCCAGGCTCTACCTTGGCTCTGAGGACTCAGAACCCCTTGGGGGTGGAGCCCAGGAATCACCATTGAACCAGCTTTCCAGGTGATCCTAAGCTAGTAACAGTTTGAGAGTCATGTGACCTTGCATAGCCTCTTATATTCAGAGGAGTAAACTGAGTCCTGGAGAGGTGAACTTGCTGCCCAAATCCCTCCGTACTGTCTAGTGACCAAACTGAACCCCAAACAGGGCTGTCTTCCAAGAAGGGAAGGGTACCCCAAGGTTAGGGCAAGCTCGAGTTGCCCTGGGAATCCCAAACCTCCTGGGCAGTTTCGCAGGGGTTCTCTCTTCAGGTGCAGGAGTCATAGGGCACCGTTCCCCAAACATGCTACTCTCTCTTCCATTGTGGTGCCTTTGCTCCCTCTGAGGACTCAGCCAGGAACAGCCTCTTCTCCTCATGGCATCTTTCATGTCTCAGCTCGTCTCTCTGTGAAGCTCTGGTGCCCCCCAGCAAGTGTCATGCCCTCCTCTGGACCTGCACTGACCTTGTGTGTTTGTCACTGCTGCTCTCACGACTGTGACAAGGACCAGCCTATGTAACCTTCTGAGCACATTTGTCCTGCTTGGTGACACATCAGCTGAACTGGCCGTGGGTGACAGGTAGGGGAGCATAGGAACAGTGTTACCCATGGAAGCTCTGGGGGAGGCAGGACACAGATGGGCTGGAGTTCAGACGAAAGCAGATACATCTAGAGAACATTTTCCAGAAAGAAGAGGAGCGCAAGGAAGACTGCAAGAAGTTTGGGTCTCTACTGTGAGATGTAATTCCTACTTGATTCCTCCTCTTCCCAAAGAATCTTTGGCAAAACTGCCCATTATTTTCAAATGCCTTTGTTTTCCATTGACAGATGAATGGGGTAAATATGTACAATGGACTATTACTCAGTCATCAAAAAGGATGAAATCTTGCCATTTACACTGACATGGATGGAACTGGAGGGTATTATGCTGAACGAAATATTTCAATCAGAGAAAGACAATTATCATATGGTTTCACTCGCATGAGGAACATAACAAACAGTGCAGAGGACCAAGGGGGAAGGGAGGGAAACTGGATGGGGAGAAACCAGAGAGGGAGACGAACCATGAGAGACTCTGGACTACAGGAAACAAACTGAGGGTTGTGGAGGGGAGGGGGTGGGGGATGGGGTAACTGGGTGACGGGCATTAAGGAGGGTACTTGATGTGATGAGCACTGGGTGTGGTATGGAACTGATGAGTCACCGACCTCTACCCCTGAAACTAATGATGTACTGCATGTTGGTTAATTGAATTAGAACTGAAAAAAGCTTTTGGGTTCAGGTTTCTTTGTATTTTTACTGTGATACTGTGCTGATACATGCCTTAGATGGAATCAAGAAGGCCTATTTTCCAGGGGTTCTGGATACTTTGTCTTGTTGTGCTAAGGACTGCTTCTTTTCCAGTCCCCTTAAACTTAGTGGATAAAACAACAATAACTAGTCTTTCTCTCTTATGCTCTGAAATTTGGGTGTGGCTGGCTGGGTGGTGCTGGCTTGGGTTTCCCATGAGGCTGCAGTCAAGATGTCAGTCACCTGAAGGCCTGACGGGCTGGAGGAACCCAGGCTTCCAGCACGGCTCCCGCTCGCTGCTGCCAAGTGGACGCTGGGCTGGGGGGAGGCTTCTGTTCCTCCTCACCGTGGCCTCTTCCAAGGTTGCACAAGTGTCTAAAACTGTATTGACAGGCCTCCCCCCGCACAGGCAATTCAAGAGAGGGAGAGGCGGATGGAAGTGGCGATGTCTTTTGTGACCTGGCTTTGGAAGTCACACATCATCACTTCTACCACATTCTGCTGACTAGGAAAAAAATCACCAAGTCCAGCCCCTATACAGGGGACTTCGGCTCCACCTTTCTAAGGGAGGAGTGCCAATGATTCTTGAGGAGATCTTCAAATTCTCCAAGTCATAATCCGTGGCAGGCTGGGTACCTGTGTCTGGTACGTAGTGGATGCTCTCTCTGAATGTCTGGTGAACTGGACTGACAGCCCATCCTTCCTGCAGGCCACTCTGAAGCTGAGCGGAGACTGGAGACGGCAGCCGCTGCCATGGGGCAGAACTGTCATTGGACATCTCTGGCTGTACAGTGCTCTTCTTGGGTTCTGGCCTCTCTGGTTCATGTGGGGCAGCCTTCCCCGGCCAGGGTCTCTGGCCTACGGTGCCCTTTCTGTCCTGTGCACACCTTTGGCTCCCAGCCTCCTGCGTGTTGCCTCTCTAGTGCCTGACTGTGGGCCCTTCAGGGCTCCTGTCTGGCTCCTGTCTGCAGTAAGACAGCCACTTCCACCCCAGGCCTGGGATCCTTCTAGAGAGAGACTATTATTCCGCTGTGACATGTAGGCGCAGGTCAAGGGGGTGGGAATTAGTGAGCCACAGTAACACCACACCATGCAAATGAATTAAACAAGCTCTTTTCCTGATGGTCTTTATAGGACCATTTCAGCCACCAACACTTTGCTCTGACCTTGCCCCCTCCCAGCGCCCTTCCTTCTCCTCTCTGCCTGCAGGCCTCCTCCCTGGGAGACAGTGTGGCTAGAGGGAGGAACACAGACCTGTAGAACGGTAAACTGAAGGTGTGGCTTTGCCACAAGGCACTGGAACGACTTGGGCAAGTGAGACCTTTCTCGGCCCCAGTTTTTCTCATTTGTAAAATGGGGATACTATACCACTTTGGAGTCTTATTCCAGCACTTAAATGAGAAAACACGCAGGAGAGTGCTTTTTGTAAACCGATCTATGTGAGAAATCATTATTTGTCCTTTCCACCCTCCAGAGCCCAGCTCCAATTCACATCCACGAACCCTTCCAGCAATCGAGTCTCAACCATACGTCTCTGTCTTTCATCTGGACACCCTCCACTTTGTCCTCTCCTTTGTGTTAGCCTGGTTTCTGGCAGTGAATGTAAGCGACACCGGATCTGCCCGTGTCCACCGCCGCACAGGCCGCAGCGCTGGGGCCACAGGGGGGCTTCGAGCATCTCTGCTGACAGACCGTGCCGCAGGCATGCTGACCTTTGGGGGCCTGCAACAGAATTGTTCTCCATCTTCCATTCTTCTGTCTATGATCCTGTTGAGGCCATTCTGTATAGTCAGTTTCCAGCTTTCACTTTGTTTCTAATGGCCTCTGCCTCATGTTCTTTTCAAAGAACTGCCCTTGAGAACTGCTTAGTCCACACTTGTAGTCAGCAGGCAAGTAAGTGCCTGGGAGTTGGCGGCCCCTCCAGCCCCCAGCAGCCCCGAGCCCATGATTCGCTGGTGCAGCCATCCGAGAGCTCCACTCCCTTGGCTTAGAGGCCCCAGTGAAATTTACACAGGATCAGGGTGAGCCTGGGACATTGCCTGAAATTTACTCTGCTTCACCGTCCTTGTCCTGCTTCCCCAACTCCTTTCTGGCTTCCTAAATACATCCTTTGCACACAAACCCTCAGCTCAGGACCTGCTTCTGGGGAACCTAAGACACCCTCCACCAGCCTCGCACACGAAAGAGCAAAGCAGCACTGATGAGCCATATGGGCCACGGTTCTTCAGAAAGGAAGGCTGGCAAGAAACCCAAAAACGCTTTTTCCTCTTTGGGCTGCTTCCTGATCCCCACCAACACTACAACTGGGGAGAAAAAAAAAGGGATTAAATTTCAGGCTACCTTTTCTTTAACATAACAAACTTCCTCTTTTTGAGGCTTAATTGGATCTATTCTTGGATGTGACAAAAAGTGGGAGATGAAAGAGGCATATCAAGGAAAAAAAAAACATTCCAAGTGAATAATTTAAGATCACATCCATAATTAATGGCATTTGGCATGCTTCCCCTGGAAGCCTGATCATAGCTCGGAATGCGCTAATTAGAGCCATTCGGGGTGAATCAGGCGGCGCAGGTGTGGAGAAGCCGCCTCCGGCTCCGGCTCCGTTCCTTTCTGCGTCTGTGGTGGCAGTGGCTCTAGAGCCTTGGGTTGGGCAGGGCTTGAATAAATAAATGCTGGTGTTCCATTTTGAAATGCCTTATGGTGTGAAATGAGTTTCTTTTCTCGTTGAAGATGGGCCACTCTGTGTGTGTTTGATGGTGAGGCACAGCCGGTTGGCTGGGGAGGCTTTTTAAATGAGTTCCCCCTCTTTATGGAGTACAAGAGAATCCGACAGGACCAGAGCAGGGAGGAGGGAAGCCAGGAGAGGGCTGGGGTCCCCCCCAGGTCCTACACTCAAGGCACAGGGGGATGGGCAAGATGACCTGTCACAGAGGCAGGGGCACCTCGGGTCAGGGAAGGCACCATGGCATCTTTGGTTTACTCATCCATATCCACTCTCCATTCAAGGAGGCTGAAACTGTGTGCTCAACTCCTGGGCTCCCTGCTACCTGACTCCTGGTGGGATTTGGAGCTTGGAGGGAGGGTGGGAAGAGAAAGAGCTCAGCTTCCTCACTTTCCATCTCCCTCCCCCTTGCTGTGGTCTGCCTAAGCCCTAGAGCAGACATTTCGGTTCCTTGTGGGCAGCCTTCTCTGTTTTCTGGGGCTTGGTGAGGTGGTCTTCAGGCCGAGGGACATGCATCTCACCCCTCCCAGCCTGGCTACTGCGCTCTGTCTCTCCACCTCACGGTTTCTCTCTCTGCTCACACCTTTGTGAACAGCCCCCATATTAAACTCTCTTCAAATGATCCTCATTCAAGGATGACATTTCTTCACAGCTCTGTCAGGACCCTGAAAAAGAATTATTTCACAAGAGTGATATTCTTTTTAGGGATACCTGGGTGGCTCAGTCGGTTAGGCGCCTGCCTTCAGCTTAGGTCATGATCCCAGGGTCCTGGGATCTAGTCCTGTATCCGGCTCCCTGCTCAGCGGGGAGCCTGCTTCTCCCTCTGCCTGCTGTTCCCCCTGCTTGTTCTCTCTCTCTCTGACAAATAAATAAATAAAATCTATTAAAAAAGAAAAGAGAGAGAGTGATTTTCTTTTTAAATGGAGCTCTCTCCCTCAAAAGCCAGTATTTTGGTAAATATTCTCTACTTTTTGAAACGAAATCTTTATAAAATTCAGCCCTTATTTCCCCACCATCTTAAAGAGAAGTGAGTACACATGACTTAAAGCTGCTCTGGATACCCTTCCTGAACATCAGCAGTTGTATGGGGCGGGGCCCTGCAGACCCTGGGGACTGTGACCAAGGGAACTGAGTTGGAGACCTAACCCATTGATGGGACTGGATTTGCAGATGGGGCCTTTACAGAGGTAATGAAGGTTAAAGGAGATTAGAAGGGAGGAGTCCTACTCCAGCAGGCCTGCTCTCGGTTTGAGAACAGGAAGACATGCCAGGGCTTTCTCTCTCCTCCCAGCACACAGAGGAAAGCCTCGGTGAGGACACAGTAAGAACGTGGCTATTTGCAAGCCAGGAGGGAGTTGTCACCAGAAACCACCCGTGCTGGCACCCTGATCTTGGACTTCTAGCTTCCAGAACTATGAGAAAATAAATTCCTATGTAAGCCATCTGGTCTATGGTTTTGAGGTCTTTTTTTTTTTTTTTTTGGCC
>NW_023234215.1:1732785-1748135 GCF_002007445.2 Ailuropoda melanoleuca | reverse complement strand
TTTTTTTTTTTTTTTTTGGCATCCTGAGCACAGACTAATAGAGAGACTCAGAAGTGTGTGACTTGTTTGCCTGTGTCTACTCCACTCTGGTTTAAAGCTTCTTTGCCTTCGCTCTTTCTGCCAGCTATTACCCCTTGCTGCCAGTAGTGTTACTACCTTTAGCAGAGCCAGCCCTACCTGCTTTCACCATCTTTGTTGCTTACTAGTACAAAAACGGCATGTGAAACCAGAAATTTCAAGTTTATTAGAATTGCGTATAAAGTAAAAGTTAACAGGTTCTGAGCAAGGGCCTAAACTGCCATTCCTTGAATACAGCATGTATTTTAGTGCATAGACTTCATCATGAGGATTTTTTAAATGCCCAGAAGCCCTGTTTTTCTGACTCTAGAATCCTTGTTTACTTACATTCTTGTACAGCTGAGGTCGCCAAATCGGTGGCACGAGAACAAATGTGGCATCACAGACACCTCCTACTTTTCTTTTGTGAACTAGCTGGTTCGAACACAAGGAAACTTTAAGTCTTGTAAGAGCAGGTCTTACCTCGCACCTGAGGATTGTTGGGCTTTAAATGATGAGAAACGAGGCTTCTGTCCCCTCGTCATGCGCCCCCTGGTAAGGGGGTAAGACTGTGGCTTCATCTGTCCCGGCGGGTTCCCAGGGACTTTGATTAGCTCTCAGGCCCCTGCGTGAGCCATCCTTTGTCCCGGCCTAGACGGCACTGCCGTTGGTCGATAGGGGCAGATTTTAGGAGGTGCCGCCCGGTACCTGTACGCACGACCCCCCTCCAACCTCCTCGGCTCGTGATGCTCATTGGCAGAGACCCCTAATCCATAGTTGCTCCTCACCAGCCCCGTAGATATCGACTCGGGGCTCAGGAAGACTTTATAAGGAGTCATCGGGGGGGATTCTTTCAGTTCAAATTGAATTGTGGGCCATTAAATCTCTTTAGTAAAAGACCGCTCCTCATACCCTGTCCCAATGCTCCCTCTGAATTTTTAACCAGCTTCAGAGAGCAACTGCCTTTGCTAGAACCATCTCAGCAGGTCTCAGGATTTTTTTCCCTCCAGGGGATCTGGTTAATTGTTATGGATTTTCAGCAGGGAAAAGCTCTTGGAGTTTGGAAGGAGCAGGCTTTGTTTTCTTTTCAAAAGAAAACCAATTCAGGTGGTTCTGTCTAGAGACTCAGGAAGGAGTGAGGGAAGAAAGGAAGGAGAGGGGACAGAGAGAGGAGAAGGAATGGGACATTTGGTGCCTGCCATTCAGGACCTCTCAGAGGAAAGCGGCTGTCAATCAGATACCACTCATGTGTGCACACACACGCAGACCTACATGCTCACACATACGTGTACGCAGCAGCAGTCACAGGCATGTTCAAGTGCATGCACGCACACATCTCCACACACACGTCCAAAACACAGCCCAGCTCCATCATCGTTAACTCATGACGGTGGATGAGTTATGGAACTTCTCCCAACCTTGGTGCCCACGTCTATTATATAGTCCTTATATAACAGCATCATGTGCAGAATAAATTAGTCCATGGGTGAAAATCCTTGGGCTCATCTATGTGGTAAGCATCTGGTCCCCCACCTGCAACCCTTGGTGAGGTCTGCCTTGGAATCAGAGAAGGGAAGTGCCTTTACAAGCCTCATTTAAAAAAAAAAAAATATTTATTTATTTATTTATTTATGTATTATGATATGTTAGTCACCATACAGTACATCACTAGTTTTTGATGTAGTGTTCCATGATTCATTGTACAAGCGTCATTTTATCAAAGAGCACACTGAGGACCCCCAAAAAGTTATGGTTTGTTCACAGTCACTGAGTGAGTTGGGAACAGGCTGGAACTAGACCCCCGGTCCCCTTTTGGTTTTCTGTTGAACTGCCTCCATCCAGGGAGTGGCCCTGCTGGCCCCAACAAGATTAATTGTTTTTATTAACAACTCACATTTGTGTAACATTTTAGTCTTTTCAAAGAGTAAAGGGTAATTAAAAATTTCAGTCCTAAGAGAGGCTGCTCTGGACCTCTTGTGGGCACCCCTGACCAGTGTGAAGGGAAGGGATGCCAGAGAACAGGCCTCATTTAATATGGAAATGTCACTCCCAGGTCTGACCTCCACAGCCTGGATGAGTGTCTTTAGGTGGGTCACCCAGGGACTGACTCAGGCTGCCCTGCCTGGCAATGGCTGTTGATTTCAGGAGAGGCACAGTGCACTGTGGGGGCAGGTGCCAGGCCAGGCTGGGCACCAGAGTCCAGACTTGTCCCGGGCGTGTGAGACTGTAAATGCTTGTGATCTTGGGGCTCAGGGTTTAAGAACATGTGAGCTTTTGCCACGAGTCCGGTACTATTATAAAGCTTTCTATGTAATCACTCATGCAATCTTCAGACAATTCTATGAAGTAGGGTCTGTCATTATGCCCATTTTACCAGTGAAGAGGCAAAATGAGTTTAAGCCACTGGCCCAAGCACTAAGTCAGAGAAATGGGATCTGAATCCACACACCTATTGATGCTACTGTCTTCATTTGGGTTCCCCCCTCGCAGCCATGAGTCAAGGACTTGAGCACAAATAGTTTATTTTGGAGAGATCCCAGGAAACACAGGAAGAGGAGTAGGGAAGGGAAGGAGGCCAACGCCACATGCACTAAAGAGCTGACCAGCAGCTGGAGGAGCTCTAAGGGCCGGTGCAGGGAGCGCGTCCTGAGCTTCTGTGCCCCCAGCGGTGAGGAAGCTGGGGCGTTTATACACCCACTCCCATCAAACATGGGTTGAGCTGTCCCTGGGATGTTCATTTCCCAGCTCTTCTCATTCACCACAAACAGGAGAAAAGGCTCCAGAAGGCCAAGGATTGTATAACAATTTTGTTTTGTAAAAAAATTAAAAGCACCTACAGGCATTGGCAAGGTGGCTGGTGTGGACCAGCAGGGCTGTGGATGGGGCATTGACTGCATTCTGTCTGCCTGGCCTGACCTTCTAGATGGTGGAAGAGGACAGGGATCCTCACCTCCAGCTCAGAGATCATGACAGGGAGAGCTAGGGTGCCTGGGTGCCTCAGTCATTGGGCATCTGCCTTTGGCTCAGGGTGTGATCCCGGGGTCCTGGGATGGAGCCCCGCATCCGGCTCCATGCTCCACTGGGAGCCTGCTTCTTCCTCTCCCACTCCCCCTGCTTGTGTTCCCTCTCTCGCTGGCTGTCTTTCTCTCTCTGTCAAATAAATAAATAAAATCTTAAAAAAAAAAAAAAAAAAGACAGGGAGAGACACAGGAATATGTTATTTCAGTTCCGAAGCACCAGCTCCAAGGGGCCGTGTCCCCTTAGCCCCTGGTTCCCGGCTTGCAGATGAGCCTTCTTGGTGCCGTTCCACACACTTCCCTAAGTCCTAACACGGAAGACACATTGTCAGGCCTGACCAGGGGTAATTTAATTTAAGTTCAGGGATGACACAAAGACCTCACCAGACTCAACAGCTTCACCTGGCCCACCTCTGTCCCCGCCCTTGGCCTTGATTGGCACCACAGACACCCCTGAGTTGAACCATGTGTATGTCTCTTGTCCGTCCCCGCAGCCCTGACTGGCGAGTTCCCGCAAGGCAGGACGTGCAGGCAGGAGAAGGAAGGGACTCGTGTCCCACCCCCAAAGTGACGCTGGCCCCCAAAGTTGAGGCCTGCTGGATTGGAGCAGTAGCAATGGGTATGCACAACCTCGTTTGCTTGGACTTGCTATAACTAGGCTGTTCTATTAGCTAAGTATTGGAAAATGCCAATGGAATGTGGAGAAAAGTCAATAGACATATGTAAAAGGCAATCACTACATTTAAAATGATTTCACTCCCGAAGGCCTTGGGACACTGTCGCCATCAAGGAAAGAAATAGGCCTCCGCCACAGCTGGAAACGTTGGTCAGCATGGGCAGCTGCACGGGCCTGCAGACCAGACTGGCCTTCTCACTCCAGCCAGCAATGACTTGTCAAGCGGCCCCTGAGGGGACAGTGTGGCCAGGAAGGCCGATCATGAACCAGCAGGTTCACAGTGACTCCCACAAAAGGGTCGGCCTTCCTTTTGACCTGCCAGAATTCATATCGTCTTTATTGCAAGTGCTCTGGGCAGCACTGAGATTCAAAAGAGTCTATGGCCTTGTGGAAACCCTGGTGGCCTCCCCTGTAGGTGAGGAAGGACAATGCCTCCCAGAGTAAGGATCAAAGTCTATAAAGTCTCTGAAAAACACAATGCCTGGTGCTGGTTATTACTCTAACGGTCACTGTCTGAACTGTCCATCAGCTGTCTCCCCATCTGGAAAGTTTGCTCCATGAGGGGAGAGGGAAGGGTGCTGCCAGCTTCCTTCCCGCCAGGCCACAGGACTTGGCACAGAGTGGGTGCTTTGTAAGTAGTGAATGAACGAATGAGCAGATGAACTGTGACAACTTCTGATACATAGTAACTTCGGGCTTTCTTATGTAAGGTTGTAACCTGCATTAGGTAAGGCACTCTATTCCTGCCTTGTAACACCATCACACCCCTATTCATTAATATTTTCCAGAATCAAATCATGCTTTTTAAAATATTATTTATTTATTTATATGACAGAGGGAGAGAGAGCACAAGCAGGGGGAGCAGCAGAGGGACAGTGAACAGCGGGCTCCCCACTGAGCAGGGAGCCTGACGCGGAGCCTGATCCCAGGACCCTGGGACCAGGACCCAAGCCAAAGGCAGACGCTCAACTGACTGAGCACCCAGGAGCCCCTAGAATCGGAATCATCTCTCTGCTAGTGTCTCTTCTATTAGAACGAAAGCTCCCTGGGGAGGTTCTCTCTCCCTTGTGGAGGGTGTATCCCCAGGGCTAAGCACTGTCCCCAAATTTGTGTCCAATGATGGACGTAAGGGAGGAGGGGACTATTCCATTATTTAAGGAAGGAGGAGGGGGAGAATGGGGGGAATGAATATAAAAAAGTGGAACTGTGTCTTGGAAAATTGCGGGCACCTCATTGAGTCCAGGATCTCTGGATTCCCTTGCGATGGGAGGGAGGCAGTCCTTGGCTTGGACTGGGACAGGGGTGCAGCAGATCTGCAGGGATGAGTCCCAGAGCAGGTAGGCTGCCCGCTGCCCAGGCTGAGACTCTGTGAACCTCTCTGCTGCCCCAGCCCCCAGCCTGGGCTGCTGTTCCCGCAGCAGCTTCTGTGCTTTCCCAGGAGAGAGGGTCATGCTTCTGGGTCACTGATGCCTGTTAATGAACCTGGGGAGGGATTTCAGTCCCTCTGTGTCAATGTCGGTCTCCTTGGGGTAAACCAGAGGGGACCAGGCAGCTTCTTAGGGGAGCTCCACCACCTGGCTCCCTAGGAGCCTGCGCCAGCTTTGCACACCTCCTGCTGTGCTTGGAAAAGGCACAGAGTGTCCGCGTTTGTCTCTTGGTAAAAAGCAGTGGTTTCCACTTTGTAATTACGATTACTCTGTTTGCAGCATGATGATCCTTTTAATCACCAAAGGGTAAGCTCAGCTAGCAGAATGCAACCTGTTCATCCTCATACACACCAGCAGGAGGGAAGAGGACAGCGGGAAGCAGGGATGAGGAGGCGACCAACACAGCCAAAACAGGAGAGACAGAGACCAGGAGAGAGCATGCTTGCCTGGAAGAGAGCAGCCATTTCTGGAGCAGGAAGGAGACTGGAACAGTGCCAGGGAGGGGTGGGTGGCCTGGAGGAGAAACAGCTGCTGAGCAAGGAAAAGAGAAGCATCTAATACCTGCACTTAAGGAGCCCCAGTCTGAGGGGAGACACAGCCCTGCCCTCAGGGAGCCCCAGTCTGAGGGGAGACACAGCCCTGCCTCAGAGAAAACATTGTATTAATGCTCTCAGAAAGTTACTGGGGGCCTCAGAGGGGAGGGGGGTGGGGGAATGGGATAGGCTGGTGATGGGTATAGTAAGGAGGGCACGTATTACATGGTGCACTGGGTGTTATATGCAACTAATGAATCATTGAGCTTTACATTGGAAGCCGGGGATGTACTGTATGGTGACTAACATAATATAATAAAAAATCATTAAAAAAAAAAAAGAAAAGAAAAGTAGTGGAGGAGCTCCTAGATGTTGGGGTAAGGCAGAAAGCTCTCCATCTCATAAGGGAGACACAGTCTTAGCTCTCAGCAATTCTCAGTCTGATGAGACGATCCTTTCACCTCAGGAGATGCCCAGACTGATGGCAGGAATTGTACTCCATGAACCAGCTACCATGTGTCAAGCAACATGTTAGAAGCATGCACTACTCAGTTTACCCTGTGGTGTATCAGAGGCCCTCCTGTTACAAAACTCCAGGGCTCACCCATCCGAACACAATGAGGGTGTGTCCCGATGGTGTACAACACACGGCAAGTATGTAAGCACACCTACCACCCAATTACAGATCAGACAGTGGGAACACAGGGAGGCTAAGCCCAGGAACTCACCGCTGAAAAGTGGTAGAACCAGGATTTGAACCTGGGCTTCTGAATTTGGGTGAAGTGCTTCTTGGGCAGTTCCTGATCTGTGGGGGGGGGAGCGGAACAGGAAGAGAGAGAGATCAATGCCTCCGTGTACACCCTGCGTCTAGGCCTAGGTACTGGAGAACAGTCTGAGAGGAGGGCTTGCCTGTGGATAGCTCAGTGGTCCCTGTGAGCAGGAGGAAGGGAGAAGGGGAAAGGAACTTGGGACAGAGAGAGCCACTCCAAGTTTGCGTTGTGGTACTGGCCAGCCCTGGGAGTAACGGGCACTTGATCCCAGCAGGGGTCTCAGGAACTTCATGGAACAAAGTGTCTTAGTGCTCTACAGCCAGGATCATGGAAGGGGGAAAAATTCTCCACTGCTGCCACCACTCTTGGCCAAGGGCGATCCACACTTCCTGGTTGCAGGCCCCTGAGCACCCAGCAAGTGCCCACAGGAGACCCATGCTGTCACCTGCTAGACCCCAAGACCCAACTTTTACTGTCTACCTGCTTCTGCTCCCTGACCTGTGTCCCACATATTTCCCTTAAACTCGGCTTTGCAGCTTATCTCTTCACTCAGGCAAAGGGCCCAATAGGCATACCATCCCCTGATGGAAACTGAAAGGATCCCTCTAGCAACAACCACTGGCTGGAAGAAGGGCTCCGGGGGCCCAGACCACCCAGACCAGTTTGAACTCAAACCCCACCTCAGGCCTGCGCAGATGAACCATGGAATGACCATGGAGTACCCAACAGTCACCTTTACCTCATTTTAATATTAAAGTCTCCCCCAGGGAGGGGCACAAGCCTCATTACACCACATACAATGTGTGTATAGGCATGTTTTCTTTGGCGTCTGCGCAACCTTAAGCCTGCCCCTACATACGATGACACGGCTCCCCCATCTGAGAATTCGTCCTAATCCTAAACAGAAGGAACCCATTCCACCCTTGCTCCAGGAGTCTTTGGACTTTGGAAGTTATTTCCCAAGATGTCCTTATTTGCTGCAATAACGTTTCCTCTGTGGGACAACTCACCTGCTAGAGTTTCTACCTGTGACACGCCAAGGAGCGAACTCACATGAGTTCAATTACAGTGCTGCAGCACCAGAGAAGCTCAGGGGAGGAAGTAAGAGACCTACGGCACAGGGAGACGTGCCAGGAGCTGGTCCAAGCCCATCTGGGAACCGGAGCAGTGGCAGGAGGCAGGAGTGGCACAGAGCAGATGAAAGGGATGGGGGAACAGCATCCGTGGTATCCCTGGCTGGGAAGCAGAGCCTGAGGAGTTAGGAATGCAAAAGTCTTATTGGGAAGCAGCACTTGAGAAGGAAAAATTGGGCTCAAGAAGGCCGATTGGGTGGGGCAGTCTGCTGTTGGAGCTAGAGCCCACAAGGATCCAGTCTCCTAGTCCCTAAAAACCATCTTAGATTCTGTGATGGACACATATCAGAGACCCCTTGGCCCAAATCAGATGCAGGGGGTGGAGATTTCTAGCTCAGAACTCTGCCTTCCTTGGTCAGGGAGGATGCTGATGTATGGCAGAAAATGGTATCCTTGTCCTCCATCTTCCTTTGTGATGGGATCCCTAATTTTTTGTGGGCACATGGATTCCTGGAATAAAATCTATATTCTCATCCTATCCTGCAAGTAGGTGTGGCCATTTGACTAAATTCTAGGCAATAGGACATAAGCTAAAGTAGTGTGGACAACTCTCTGGAAGCATCCTTAAAAGGAGGAGTGCCCTGCTCTTTCTCACTCCCCTCTACTTTGCTGGCTGGAATGTGGATGAGATGGCTGGAGCTCTGGCAGCTACAGTGTGTGTGAATCATACAGTGGACACTATGTGCTGAGGAGGGTGATGGAACAATAAAAAAGGATGTGTCTTAGATGCATACAGTGCTGCCATTTCAGCCCTGGACTGCCTACCTCTCCTTATTGATTGTGAGGCAAAAACGAACTTCCATCTTGCTTATGCGATTGTTAATTGAGCTTTTCTATAACTATTTGCGTATGTAATTATCTCCCTAGTGCTGGAGGCTTAGGGAGGGCAGGGACCTGACAAAACTTATTTATCTTTGTAGTTTTTGCACCCAGCAGGGAGACTGTCAAAGAGTAGGCATTTAGTGGTTGCTGAATGAATAAATGAGTGAGTGACCTACGTTCATTCCCACCTGACCCTGAGACAGTCACCTAACAGCTTCCCTTCTGGTTCCATCTTGAGAGGGCAGAATGGAATCCTAAGCTGGAGGCCCAGGGTCCAAGCAACCAGCTTGGGCCACGCCCTGAGCCACTCAGTTCTATTACTCTGAAGGCCCAGGGGAAGATGTGGAAACCACAACCACAGGTGGGGAGCCCTCCAGAGGTATGTGTCCCAGTGCAGTAGCTTGCTGCAACTGGCCAAGAAGAGTTATCCAGAAGGACTTGTGGCCTGCCATGCTCTCTTCCCTACCTTTCTGGCCTTTGCACACACAGTTCCCTCTGCTGGGCATGCTTTGCCCCTCCCTAGCCACCCTATTTGCTTACCTGGATCACTCCTTTTTCCCAGGTATCAACAAAAAAGACACTTCCCCCTGGAAACCTTTCCTGAGGCTTTACCCCTTGGTAAGTAATCCCTAGGCTGTGCTTACCACCCCCCCGAAGCTCTTTCCATACTGGCCCCAGACCTCTGTGAGGTCAGGGACTATGTCTCCTCTTTCCCAAGCCTGGTAGAGGCAGGTGCTCAGTGAAGCCTTGTTGAATTGCCTCTGACCAGCCCCCAGGAGCAGAGCTTGAGATCTGGGGTAGCTTTCAAAGAATCTGACAACTCAGTGTCAGAGTTGGATCCCAGCCCTGTGCCCCCCACCTGCTTACCAGCCCCTCACCAATCTTGTGGCTCCCCTTCCCTCTCCCCCAGCTCCTTCAGCAATGACCTAGCAGGACTGAGTGTTTTCTGTTCTCAGTGACCTATGACCAAAGCCACTGCAGCTAATTAGCACCCGGCTGTGTGCTTGACCCCTGCCCCTGGCTGGCGAACACCCCACCATCCCTGCTCATTCTCATTAATGAGCTCCGCACCCGCCTGGCAACCTCCACCCTCTATCCCTTCACATGATTTAGCTTTGAGCTTGAGGGTTTCTTTCTGGTTTGCTTCACTTTGTAATTAATAATTCCTTCTGGCTGTTCTCCTCCCCCCTCCACTGACTGTGTATGATGCCAGACTGGGTCCCTCACAGAGAAGCTGTGGCAGTCGTGGGCCCCACTTGGAGGGAAGCTTCAGTCAGGGCTGACACACTGACATGAGGGGTGGGGTGGGAGCAAGGACAGGGCACAGGGATGCCCAGGAAGGGGAAACCCCAGAGATCACGTGGCCTCATATCTACCCCCTGTGCAGGGCAAAGACGAGACGAGAGAGTGTAAGCAGGCTCTCTGAGGTCACCCAGTGATCTAAAATGTCAGCCTGGGTTCCTCCCAAAATAAGCAGAGTCTGAAAAAGGATTTTGGATATGGGTACGTATTTAGGAAAGGAACAGAAATGGGGGGAGGGAAGAATGAAAGAAGGAGAGCAAGCTGATACAAGTGTGACTTACCGACACCAGGTGCCTTCTGACTGCTTTGCAAATGTCTACTCGACATGGTGGGGGGGAAAGAGGGGCTATGTATCCTTCCGTTCCTGGTCACTATTGGGCAATGGCTGCTTCATGCCATGTGGGTGTTGACATCCTTGCACTTCTGGGGTTGTGCCTATGTCTGTGGCTGAGCACACTGCTATAGGCAGCCATTGCCAAGATGGGGGGAGAAGGAGAGCAGCCCACGCAAGGTGTTGTCGGAGGGTGCCATGGGTAACCAACTCCCATAGCAATGGTCTCAAAGCAAAGTTGGGCCAAGGGGCAGGGCACACATGGGCTTTGATGTGACCGAGTGGTGAAATGGCAAGAAAGCGTGGCCAGTTGTATCTGTTAGGAATGTACTGGGCAGCAATGATCAGAAAACCCACTGCAGGGTCCAAAAAAGAGAGGTTTTATCCTCTCGTGACAAGAATCCAGAGGTACATAGCTGCCAGTACAGGTTCAAGGATGTCAGCACCAAAGTCAGATTTCTTAGTCTTGTCCTTCAGAGCACAAGATGGCTGCTGCAGTCCCAGCCATCATATTTGCATTTCGAGCAGGAAGAAGGTAGAAGCATGGTGGAGGGGAGAGGGGGAAGCATCTTTATCAAGTCAACAAATGTTGTCCCCAGAAGGCCTCCAGCGTACCTGCTTCAACTCATGGGCTAGAACGGTTGTTGCTTAGGTGACAATGTCAAGAAGGAGCAAAGGGGTTGGGATGAGGGCTGTGGAAGCCAACCTGTGCTGTCTGCCTCTCAGACATGTCCTCATTTTCTTCTTCTTTGTAGAGCAGTTGGCTTCTTCCCCTGCCCCCACCACATACTTCCTTCCTAACTCATGGCCACCTGGGTGACTCTGGTCTTTGGACCATTTAGGGTGAATGTTGGGCTTTTCACCAAGACTAGACAGATGAGGAGGGATGGAAAGAAACCACAAGCTTCTCCATCTCCTTTCTTTGGAAGAAGCAACCCCGTGGTGCAGGGGAAGAGAGCACCATACACTTTTATCAATAACTGAGCACTGGCCACAACAGGAGGGGTGTATTTTGAGGCACTTGTTTCCCTTTTCTGGCCAGGGGGTGATTGCACTCTAGAGAAAGATGCCAATGAGAGGTACAGTCTGGGTCTCCCATAGCTATCCCTGTGTCTGCTCAGGACATGGGGACGGTGGGCAGCGAGGGCCCCTGCCGTCTGTATGCGCTGACCCAGTCACCATCCTTCCTCAAGCTTTGGTTAAGTTCCAAGTCCCTAGCGGTTCTCCAGGTATTGGTGAAGGCTGCTCCCTGGGCCTGCTAATTCCCCAGCATTCTGGCTGCCATGTGGGCAGGGAGTGAGGGTGGAATGCAGCTGCCAGAGAATGTCCTTGGGCATAGAAATGGAGGGTTTGCCAGTTGGGAGTGAATCCAGAAGTGGGTCAAAATGTCAAGGTCAGGGACATGGGGTGGAGCACAGCAGCGGCTGTTATAGGCAAGTGGGATGTCCCAGCTGGAGGGGCCAGAAGCCATCCTGCCAGTAGGCTGCTACCAGCATTGTGATAGAATGATTTTTCTTGTGTGGAACAATCGCTCTTTGTAGGATGTTGGCATCCCTGTCCCCCTACTCATGCCCATCACATCTCCTAGTCACTGTGACAACCCAAAGCGCACCCCCACAGGTTTCTCAACACCCTCCCTCCATTCAATGAAGAATGACAGATCCAGTCCAACCCTTCATTCTCCAGATGAAGGCAGCTGACTTGACCCACGATACACAGCTGGCTCACAGAGGCTGAACGAGGCCTGGAAGTCAGGTTTCCTGAGTCCTTATACTTGCTTCTTCCCAAAAAGATTGGGAGGGTTCAGTACTTAACCCTGTATGAGTCAGAAATGATTTAAATGTCCTCACTGAGTTCCAGGCCCATGGTCCCCTCACCACCTTCTAATCTGGTGCCCTCCTGCAGGGGCCTATGTCTCCCCTGCTTATTCCGGCATTCCCAGAGCGGGCAGTGGCACCCTGTTGCCGACCGACACTGTGGGAGGGGACAGCGGACAGCGGGAAGGTGGCTGGGCACAGGCTGTGGCTGGATGGGGACTCCACTCTCCAACATGCTTTCCCAGTGCCCTTTCCTGCAGCCGACAAGGGCCCACAGCTGCAGAGATGATAACAACACCCTTGAGGATAGAACATAACACTCCAGGGGTGCAGCCCGGTAGCCCTGTCCTTGTCGCTGCCTCTGGGCCATCCTTCTGCTGCCATCCCAGGCACCTGCAGCCAGCCTCCCCGCTAATCTCCACCCTCTAGGTCCCTGGCTCCTCGGTGTTTGGTGGCCTCCCTCAGGCCTGGCACAAACTCCTGGCACCAGGTGTCATTTGAGTACCGTGCCAACCTTGGAAATGATGGAGTGCCTGGTTTCCTGACCTGCCTCCAGCCAGAATCTGCCTGGCCTGGCTCCCTCTGCTCTCTGCTAAGGGCCAGGACCAGATGGTGAATTATCGGGGCTGATTTACAGCCACAGCTAAGTTGGCTGAGGATGAGGCTTGGATGGCAGTGGGCATTGCCTGAGGAGGGGCCTGTGGAGCCCAGACAGGGTATGGATGGGAACCCTGAAGGGAGTGGGAAGATGTGTCCCAAGGAGAGAACGTGGGACAAAGAGGGCAGGAAAAGCATGGGGCCATGAGGGCAGAGGGAGGCCGGGGGAAGAGCAGAGGGAAGAACCAAGTAGAGCCCACATTTATAGAGCGCTCCCCATACACCAGGAGTGCATCTTCCCCGGGGGACTTTGCTGTCCAATAGGGGAGCCACTAACCACATGTGGTATCTTAAGTTAGGATAGAAATTAGTTGTAATTAAATATAATTAAAAAGTCAATTCCTTAGTCACACTAGCCACATTTCAAACGCTTTGTAGCCGTGCGTCGCTGGTGGCTACTGCGTGGGACTGTGCAGAGAGAGATATTTCCCTCATTGGAGGAAGTTCTACTGGACAGGCTGGCAGTGGGGAGGCAGAGAGGAAACAGTAGCTGGTACCATCCATGTTGCTGGCATCCGTCTGTTTCTCTACACGCATCTCTCAGGTGCCGTGCTAAGAATTCTACATGTATTACTTCATGGATATCAACCCTAGACGCCAGATATTTGTATCAGAGGTCAGCAGAAATTTCCTGTAAAGAACCAGATAGTAAATATCGTAAACTTTCATGGCTCAGACTTTGCAGACCATACAATCAGTCACGACCGCTCAACTCCGCCATAGTATTCAGGAAGCAGCCATGGGCGATACGTAAGTGAATGCATGTGGCTGTGTTCCAATAAAACTCTATTTGTGAACACTGGAATTTTCTACTACATATAATTCTCACACGTCACAAAATATCCTTCGTCTGATTTTTTCCCCCAACCACTTAAAAACACCAAGCCAATCTCAACTCGCCGGATGACCTACAGCAGGCAGTGGGGCGGATTGCACTCGTGGCCCTGACTTACAGCAGCTCCATTGCAGAGATGTGGAAATGGAGGCACAGGGAGACCACAGGCCGTCACAGGTCTCACAGCTAGAAATGGCAGAGCTGAGATCTGCTCCCGGGGAGTCAGGCTCCGGAACCTAAGCCTAACCTCTTTCAGGTGCTCTGAAGAAACTAGCAGGGTGATACGGTGAGGGGGGGTCATCCAGAGCAGAGGAACAGGGAATACTTTACTGAGGAGCTGCCTTTTGACCTGGGGCAGGAATGACGAGAAAGATCCAGCCACGGGAACAGCCAGGAGATGAACATTCTAGGAGCAGAGGAGAAGCAAGTGCAGTGTCAAAGCGAACATGTCAAAGGATGTGGGAAGATTTGGTAAAATAAGGATAGGTGACTAACCAATGGGACGCAGACACTGGAGGTCAATGGTGACCTTGAAAGGAACAGCTTCCATAGGTCATGGAACTAGAAGTTTCCAAGGCATTACCTCGCTGGTTACTTGGGACCAGCACAGGGCAGGGGTAAAGGAGGAGGTGTGGAGTCCCAGGGATGACGAAGAGTGGCGAGAATTAGGTACAGTCCAACCTTGTGATGTTTTGACCCCTAGAGGGGCAAGGCTCCCTGGAGGAGTGGCATCCAGGGGCTCTTGAACTCAGTTCCCAGTGTTGCCTGAGATGCTACCCACCTTCCTGAAACCTCCACTGACTTTCCATCTCCCCCTGCACACCCCTGCCTGAGGGCAGGGCTGGCATGTCTGGGCTGCCCACGACTACTGATACATGCATGAGCCCTCTGCAGTCTGGCAGATACTGTTCCGGAAAGAACCTTATTTGTCTGCCCTCCCCCACCACCTCCACCCTCACCAGTGCTGCTTCCAGAACTTTCTCACCTAGAGTGGGTGGGGTGGGGTCATACCTGTGTCTGTCGGGCTGGCTGTCCATGTTGGGGGCTGTGCTCCTGGCAGAGGCCAGGTCACAGTGGATCATGTGCAAGGCTTTGAGTCACCCTGACCACCAGGGAGAGGGGTCAAGGGTCACCTCCCTCATTCTCCGGGAGGAGCGATTGACCGGGTCACAAGATCAAGGGCAGGAAGTCACAAAGTTTTCTCCCCCTTCCAAATACTGGAGAGCAGAATGCCTAGAACAGGAGTCAGCAAACCATCTGTGAAGGGTCACGCTGTAAATACTTTAGGTCTTGCGATGCACGTGATCTCTGTCTCAACTACTTAACTCTGCTGTTTTGGCTTGAAAGCTGCCCTAGACATGACATAAAACTTTATTTGCTATGTCAGGCAGCGGGCTGCAGGCTGCCAACAGTCAAGGAGCTGGGGCAGGCGGAATCCCAGGAGAAGGGGGATGGGCACTGGGCTTCAGCAGAGAGGACCAGAGGGTCTGGGAAGGACCCCAAACTCAGCACCAATGACAGGGAAATCATAATGCTGGCCAGGCTCTGGCCACGGCCTTCTGAAGGAGGCAGCAGTGTGGACAGGCTTTCTGGCAGGTACTAGAGAGCCTGAGAGCAGGCAGGGTGGGTGGGTGCATGGGTGTGGGAGGGGCCAGCAGGAAGCGTTAGAGGACAAGGACACATGGGTTACCCTGCCGTGCCACCTCCCCCATGAGCTGCAACAATCTTGTGTTTGGTGTGGTTCGAGTCACTGTAGGCTTCCTACATAGAACTATGTATCCCTTCCACNAGCATATCCATTATCCCTTCCACTTGACCAAATCCCATTGAAGTGACAGTTAAGAAGTTCCAAAGGGAGTATACCCATTACCTGCTGAGGACAGGAGGGCGCCACCAGAAGACCAGAGGCCTGGGTGGAAAATAGGGAGCGACTGACTCAGATAAGGGGAGAATCCAGCACAGGGGGGCCACCA